>NC_051154.1:399364664-399538537 GCF_013339745.2 Dermacentor silvarum | reverse complement strand
TTGCGTGGGGCTCGGATATACAGTCGACAGTCGCTCTACCACAGCCGCACAGTCGCTGCTCGTGCTCCGCCACTCTAGTACGATTTCAATATTTTCGCGCAACTCCTGTCAAACTCTCGAAAACGATTAATCGAACATGTCTAATCGATTAAGTCGATTAAATGAAAGGTGGTCATCGATAAAGAATAATCGTTTTGCGGGATACTTTTAATCGATTAATCGTTCATCGATTTACCAACCCTAAGCGTGCCCCTCTCTCCCGACCGGCAAACGTCAACGGGGCGTGCCCTGATGGGCCTCCCGAGTGGCGGCCCCCAGCGCCCTCTTCCCCAGAGCTCTCTCCTACTGAGCGCTTGGTCGCCGCGGGGCGGCAGATGCGCACAGGCCCTCAACAAGTTCGTTTCGTTTGACCTTTGCTCTCGCGACTCGCGTTCTCGGGCTTGGTGTGGACCGCTACCCGGTTGGCGCAGCGGGCGCGCGTAGTCTTTCGGTTTTGAGGTGAGCCTTTTCGCCGTGACTGTCGCACGGTGCTGTACCTTGGGCGAATAAACGCGTCTGTTGGCGATCTGACTGTGGAGCCTTCTCTGCGCCGTGTGACGAACCCTGCCGTAGCGCGTTTACGCGCTGCTGAGTCGAGGTGCGTAGTGCCCTTCCTGACCGTAGCTCGTAGGGTGAGCCTTGGGCAAACCCATCTCCACATAACTGGTGCCTAACTCGGTTTTGACATGACAACAGAGCGGACCCCTTCACGGCCCTCGTTCCTGCTTGACCACTCCCCGCAGGGGCGTCTGCGCAAGCAAGCGTTTGGTGTGTTGTGACACCACGTACCCGGGCACATGAGGGTTGGACCCTGCCGCGTGCAGCCGTGCGCGGCTTAGCCGTGTCCCGGGAAAAGGGGATCCTGGGAGTTGAGCCGAAGCCGGGTGTTTGGACCTTTGTAGCCCTCGGCAGAGGCAACACACTCTATTGGCCTCTGCTTCACGTAGACGGCACCCCCGGACTGACCCACCCGGGGGAAATCGGTGGTCGCCTTTTCCTATCCCCCTCTCTAACCTTTTGCTTTCCTGTCTCCTTTCTTTTACTATCCTATCATCTCTCTTCTGTCACTTCCTAATTTTCATAGGCGGCTTGGGTTAACCTTGTGTATGTGCCCTCCCTTGGGTATAATATAATAGGTTATAGTGGCAATGTGCGGTTGGCGCCTGCAGCCTTACGTGTTAGGTGCTGCAGTGTCCCCTAGTTGGGCTCCATGGTGGGTGGCCGCCATTCCGCCGAAATAAAACAAGCCGTTATGGGAACACCAGCTTTTCCCCGCATACTTGATCGTCATCCTCTAAAGAAGGGACGCACCGATGAACTTAGCCTAACTTTCAAACGACTAAAAGAAAACTATCCAAAATACCATGTTGTACACAGTGAGAACTCTGAAAAACCGGCCAGATCCATTTCCCCATTCATAGTTGCCAAATCTTTGCCCGAAGCTTTAGGAACAAGTTATAAAGTGATCAAAATGGTTAGCGGAGACCTTCTTCTTGGAGTCCCTCAGAATCATCAATATGAGAAACTCGGCAGTCTTGCGACGTTTGGCAAACACACCAATTTCAATATCACCACACCGATCAATGAATAGCTCACGCGGAGTCGTATCAGAAGCAGACCTCCTAGATTTATCGGAAGCTGAACTCTTGGAAGGATGGAAAGATCAAAATGTTACCAATGTAAAAGGTCTCATCAGACGAGACAACAAAGAAATCCCAACCAAACATCTTGTCCTCACATTTGGATCTAGCGTTCTGCCTGAAATGATCGAAACAGGATACATTAAGGTAACTGTCCGACCTTATGTCCCTAACCCTAGACGGTGCTTCCAATGCCAAAGATTCAGCCATGGCTCGCCGAGCTGTCGTGGTCAAATAACTTGTGCAAGGTGTGGAGTCCAGGGCCACTCCTCTGTCAACTGTAGTGGAACTCCTCACTGTGTGAACTGCAGTGGTGACCACGCTTCCTACTCACGTTCCTGTCCGAACTGGAAAAAGAAAAGGACATAATCACCCTAAAAGTAAAAGACAATATTTCAAGGAAGCCCGTAAGAGGTGCTCCCTTTTCCGCAGCACACCTTATGCTGCTGCGGCTCTTCGGGGGGCAGCGTCGTAGCGGCCACTGCCACCTGCCCAGCCCGCACGCAGCGAGCTGTCGCTTGTGGCTCCTGCCCCGGGGTGGTAGCAGCTAAGCATACTCCACCCTACCAGCAAACAGGCCCGGCTACCCTAAGGTTTCCGGCACCGCAACAGTTCTCGGCGACAGCCTGCGCTTCGCGTAGCGAACCCACAGGACCGCCAACAGCTCCCATGGTGGGTGCAGTCAAGGCTGCCTCACCCTCTCCGGCCCCTGCTGGCGCTGGCAACAGCCGGCGCGGCTCAGGCCCAAAGGCAGCCCCATCGACCTCCGGGCTGGTGGGCGCAAATGTCTCGTCCTTCGCGGCGAGACCTTGCGAAATTTCTCGCTCGCAAGAGCGCGTGTCCAGCGCCTCACAAGAGGAAATAGACACTACACCCATCCCGACGGCGCACCAAGCGCCTATGGAGCGGCAAGGCTCCCTCGACCGCTTCAGAAAGGACAAATCCCGCGTTACAGGGCCTGGAAAGGGCCCTGTAATCTAAGGCAACACTTTCTTTTTTAGTACACACAGCACCAATTTACTTTCAGTATGGATACACAAATCATACAATGGAACGTCAGAGGCCTTACGAACCTCGATGATGTGCAAGAACTTCTCCACGAACACAATCCAAAAGTGCTGTGTGTACAGGAAACCCACTTAAAATCGGAACATACAAACTTTCTTCGACAGTATGTTACGTTTCGTTAAGACCGCGATGATGCTCTTGCATCTTCAGGCGGTGTTGCCATTATAATTCACAAAAGTATAGCGTGTCAACGTTTAAAGCTGCAAACACCACTTGAAGCAGTGACAGTTCGACTTGTTCTCCTAAACAAACTCGTCACCATTTGCTCCCTTTACATACTCCCACATTACCACTTGCACAAACATGAATTTCAGTACTTTATAGACGAATTGCCAGAACCTTATCTCGTTCTTGGGGATCTCAATGCACACAGCGGCCTGTGGAGCGACTCTCGCATCGATGCGCGAGGCCGTTTAATTGAAGGCTTTCTTTTCTCATCCGGTGCGTGTCTTCTAAACAAAAAAGAACCTACATATTATTGTCTTGCAAACAAAACTTTTTCTGCTATAGATCTCAGCATAGCTTGTCCATCCATATTACCAGAACTTGAATGGGAAGTTATAAAAAACCCTTACGGGAGCGACCATTTCCCAGTACTGCTGAGCGCAACAAGACAATAGGAATATCCGCCACATGCTCCCCGGTGGAAGGTCGATGCAGCGGACTGAGAGAAATTCCAAACCCTTACCAGTACGATCTCGTGGACAGACATATCTTCGCAAGGAATTGATGGTACCGTCGAGTATTTTTCCAACTTTATAATTAATGTAGCTTCTAAGTGTATCCCCCAAACAAGTGGGCTTTCTAGCAAACGCCGTGTTCCGTGGTGGAATGAACAATGTCGGAACGCGCGTAGGCAGCAGAACAAAGCATGGAGGCAGCTTCGCGATTCCCCTGCTGCTGAAAACCTTGTCAATTTCAAGAAAATCAAGTCCCAAGGTAGGAGAACGCGCAGACAAGCCAGGAGGTACAGCTGGCGAAAATTCTTATCAAGCATCAATTCGTACACGGATGAGGCCAAGGTTTGGAACAGTCAATAGAGTAAGAGGACGACAAACACATGCGCCTCCCCTGGTACACACGCAGGGAGACAGCCTGGAGGACCAAGCGAACCATCTGGGTGCACATTTTCAACATGTGTTCAGTTCATCACACTATTCTCCAGCATTTAAAAGATACAAATCAGCAATAGAAAAACAAAAAACTTGTCCGAAAGAGCACCGGAAACGAGCCATATAACCTACCTTTCTCCCTAGCAGAGCTGCATGCATCACTCACGTGTTGCAACCAAGCTGCCCCAGGCTCTGACCGCATACTATACGAAATGTTGAAGAACCTGCCCTCTGAAACGAAGAAAACCCTTCTCTGTTTCTATAACTCTATCTGGACCTCCGGCGAGAACCCCTCTGTCTGAAAAGCGGCCATAGTGATCCCTATCCTGAAGCAGGGCAAGGATCCATCGTCCGTATCGAGTTACCGGCCCATAGCTCTAACAAGCTACCTCTGCAAAGCTTTCGAGAAAATGATAAACCGCCGTCTGATACATTTCCTAGAATCAAACAAGCTGCTTGACCCATACCAGTGCGGTTTTCGCGAGGGTCGATCCACCACTGACCATTTGATACGTATTGAGGCACAGATACGTGAAGCTTTTGTTGACAAACAATTCTTTTTATCTGTGTTCCTAGATATGGAAAAGGCCTACGACACCACATGGCGGTTTGATATATTGAGAGACCTCTCCCACTTTGGTATACGTGGTAATATGTTAAATGTCATTGAAAGTTACTTGCTGAATCGCACATTCTGTGTTCGGGTTGGCAGTGCTTTATCACGACCTTTTGTGCAGGAAACTGGAGTGCCACAGGGTGGGGCGCTCAGTTGCACTCTCTTCATTATAAAAATGAATTCCTTGCGTCTATACATCCCACGAAACATGTTTTATTCAACGTATGTTGATGATGTACAGATTGGATTTAAATCGTGCAACCTTGCAATCTGTGAGCGGCAGGTTCAACTTGGTCTGAACAAGGTGGCTAAATGGGCAGACGAGAATGGATTCTGCCTAAATCCACAAAAGAGCACCTGCGTCGTTTTTTCTCGAAAGAGAGGACTGTACCCTGACCCCGACATTGACCTGCAAGGACAGAGTCTGCCTGTAAAAACGAAACACAAGTTCTTAGGCATAATTCTTGACACAAAGCTAACATTCATACCACACCTAAAACATCTAAAAAACAAGTGCATGAAAACAATGAATATTTTATATGTGTTGTCACACACTACATGTGGTAGTGACAAAAAGTGTCCGTTAAATTTGTATAAAAGCCTAATACGAACACGCCTTGACTACGGGACCCTAATTTATCAGTCAGCCACCCCAACCGCGTTGAAGATGCTGGATCCCGTCCACCATCTAGGTATTCACTTGTCTACAGGTGCATTTAGGACAAGCCCTGTAGAAAGCCTTTACGTGGAATCCAATGAGTGGTCACTCCACTTGCAGAGGACCTACACAGCTTTCATGTATTTCCCTAGAGTGAATGCTAAGAGTCAACATCCCACATATTCCACCGTAAATGATTTGTCCAGCTCCCACCTCTTTCATAACCGGCCTGCAGTAAGAGGGCCCTTCTCGTTGCGTGTGAGAAGTCTGGCCGAGGAAATGGGTGTCCCACTCTTTGAACATCATCTAATTACACCCACTATAGAGGTCCCACCGTGGCAGTGGCAGATTGTAGACTGTGATTTGTCTTTTTTACATGTTACCAAGCACGCCCCGGTTACACACATTCGAATGCACTTCCTTGAACTGCAGCATAAATACTCCTGTCCGGAATTTTACACCGATGCATCAAAGTCTCATGCTGGCGTCTCTTATGCAGCGGTTGGTCCATCAATTTTTTCAGATGCCGAAGCCCTGCACCCCCAGACGAGCATTTTCAAAGCAGAGGCTTATGCAATACTGTCGGCTCTTAAATACATCAAAGAATCGAAAATACCAAAAGCAATCATCTACACAGACTCGCTGAGCTTAGTAAAAGCCTTAAAATCTCTTAAAAGGCAGAAAAATCCTGTAATAGTATCGCTTTATTCGCTCGTATGTAATATTTATGCGTCCGGGCAGTATGTTGTGGTGTGCTGGGTGCCAGGACACCGAGACATCGAGGGAAATGTACTGGCAGACCAGCTTGCCACATCCATCGAGGCAAAAGCTGGCAACACATCTATGCCCGTCCCTGTTCCCGATATGAAGCCATATCTACGTAAGAGACTTCGAGCGTTTGTGGGATGCCCAGACTCATAACAAACTCCATTTAATCAAGCCTCTCTTAGGGAACTGGCCATCGACCACGAAATCTAGAAGAAATGATGTCCTATTCTGTAGGCTCAGAATAGGACACACGGCATGCACAATTACCCGTTGTCTGGAGGCGAACCCCCGACCTGTACTAGATGTGGGGAACACTTACAGTACTTCACATCCTACTAGTACAGTGTCCACTAATAGAACCTGAGAGGAAAAAGCACTTTGTTCAAGCCTATAGAGAGAATATACCGCTCCACCCAGCGATGTTTTTACATAATGACCCGGTATTTCAGCACGATTCAGTCTTAGCCTTTTTAAACGACATCGACATTTTGAAAGTTTTTCGCCCGAGAGATTCGTAGCGGCATCCTCTTCCAGAAGACGCTGCTGCGACAGCATGTTTGAAATGCATTCTCCTCCAGGCCTTTGCTTCTAAGGGTCTCTGTGAGGCAGTAGTGCCTTGTATCGCTTAAAACTTTTTTATACTATATTATATTCATTGCGCCCCTATCACGTCATTGTCATGATCTTATTATTTTTGTCTTTTACGCACCTTTAGTGCGCAGGATTTTAGGCCCCTTTACAGCCACCCTACACCTACCCACTGTCATTGATCACACCATTGCTCACTTAGTACACCACGTCTTGGCGCTCTTTGGCCATAGCTGGCCCTTGCGCCAGAAAACAATATATATAATCATAATCTTTAGACAGCCCTTTGGTGATGTCGACCGCTCGGATGTGCACCCAGTCTTAGCGATGTCAATTTAGGGTTTCCTCGGCTGTTTGAGACGCGCGCGGAGCAGGCGCCTACTAGCCCCTCCGACATGGGGTGCGACTGTTTTCACACAAATCCATGCAGGGGCGGCGCCTTGCCTGGATGACGTATCGCCATTGTCTTTTTTAAAGGCGAAGCATTTCTGGCCGGCGGCTCTGTCAGTTGTCCCGCGTCCCACACCCCAACAGCGCATGCGCGTCCCCTCCTCTCTCTCTCTCCTACGCTCCCCCCCTTCTATACTCTAGGAATCCTGTACGGAGCGGCGCCCGCGTGCCACACCCCCACAGGGCATGCGCGTACCCGCCACCTCTCCTCTCCTATGCTCCCCCCCCCCCTTTCTTTGCTCTAGGAATCCGGAGCGGCGCGCTCGAAAGGTGGTTCGATAGCTGCATGGAGGTGAAAAATACTAGGAGGGAGCGTCACGTGATTCCGCTAGCCTCGGCAAGCCAACCTCCTCTGAAGCCACCCCTCCCTCTCTTTGTGGGCCTATTCCGCCTTATGGGGCGGAATAGGCCCACAAGGTTGCCGTAACATTCGTGATTGTTTGGTACGTGGTAACTTTTAGTGGCGCCTGCCGTCACAGGCTTGGAGGCCCGTTTGCGGGTGGTGGTTTTCTGCGACTGCGCGCGTCGTTCTTCAATTCAAATGCGATGCCTTGAAACGTGGAGCAATACTGGGGCGTCTGACTCATGAAGACAGAAAATTTTCAAGGCGTCACTTGCGCTTACCACCGCGGTTATTGGAGTTGCCAGCGCTCGCGGCTCGAAACCCGTCCAGACGCCCGAGTGTTGTCTATTTTTCCTACGTACTCAAGTTTCTTCAAATCAGCCGTTGTGCACCTTAAGCTGTGGTGCGTATTATATTGCTAATTTTTCGTCCCGCTGTCTTGCGCCTAGAAAGAAACGGGATGTTTTGAGGGACACTTTTTTTGTCGCATTTTCGCTTAATAAAAGGCTGGTGTGCATGTTTTATTTTGAGAGAAATAATTTTTGTCACGCTGTCTTGCACCTAGGAAGAAACGAGATGTGTTGAAGGACACTTTTTTGTCGCATTTTCGCTTAATAAAAGGCTCTGGTGGGCGTGTTTTATTTTGAGAGAAACAAATTGCATTAGCCTGCATTCTAAACGCCGAAGTGATCGCCGTTTATTCAGATTTACGTGTACTATTTTGCAAGATTGTGTGGTGCGACGACGCTGTTGAGACGCGCCTCGGGGATCCATTTTCGTTATATAATAAAGCAAATGGACGGAATTTGTGCATTATCTAGAGTTTATTCAGCTGTTTCCGAATGCGAGTATAGCCCCACAGCATAATTAAGTCCTAGAATCAAACACTGCCAGGGGGACCCTTCTTCCTCTGCTAGTGTGAAACTGCATGAAAACTGAATACATAGCGGTAAGGGAAAAATGGGAGCATTCATTTGCACTTGTGGATTCATTGTGTTGCTGGTATACTTGTGCTATGGAAAGCACATTTTTATGACAACAGTAATTGTTTCATTCTTTATTCAGTATTTATTGCACCTATAGAAGCCAGAAGATTTCACACAAATACAGAAGGAAGCCACATTTATAATTTAAATGAAGTACATTGCAAAGATAATACACAAAAGAAAATCATAAACAGCAAGTAGGAAAACTTATTGTACCACTGCTCTTCGGTATCAGTATTAGCATACTTGTATGCCACAGGGCACTTGTACAATAATGTTATACAAAGTAAACTATATCACACGTAGTATTGATACCTTTAATAAAACTGGTCAATGGGATCAGCTGTCCTTGAATGTAGCTGCAGTTTTGCTTACAATGCCTTGTATGCAACGCCTTCAATACAGTGCTATAATTGTATAATATTTATATCTGCGCTGTCCTCACAAATATGGTAAGGCTTCGGTGATTGTGCTTGTCAGAAAAGTAAGCAATACATATATGCAGAAATTAAAAAAAGTGGTAGTTCACAAAGTCAAAGTTGAAGCAATTGATGTGAGGTCAGACCCACAAAGTAAGTATGTCAACATTAAAATACAATGCATTTTGCTGCAAGTAAAATGTACAACAAAGCTTATGTTGTATCACATACCTACAAAAAAGTTAGCACCGTCGAAGCTGAGCCAACACATCGCAAAATTAGGACGCGACGGCTCTATTACGTTGTGAACCTCAAGTGAATGAATATTTCACGGTACTTAAAACACTCATTGAGTGGTATACACCAAATGTTTGTGGTTACAGTGAATCTGGCATCATAAAAGGCTATTGTAAAGCAAGTGAACAGAGTGAGCACATTAAATTATTTAAAAAATAGTAACACCAACGGTATTCCGGGTGGCAGTGGCAAATTTCCACAAAGGTCAGGTAAAAGACATAGAGGATAAACATTAAAAACATTGTCATCCTCAAGTGTATACCTAGT
The DNA here is from genome assembly GCF_013339745.2 of Dermacentor silvarum. Taxonomy (NCBI): domain Eukaryota; kingdom Metazoa; phylum Arthropoda; class Arachnida; order Ixodida; family Ixodidae; genus Dermacentor; species Dermacentor silvarum. The sequence continues at coordinate 399,529,286 of NC_051154.1, read as the reverse complement.
GTGTACACATAATCCATTGAGAGCATGTCCATGTCATCGCACAGTTTGCTCTAGTGAAAGGTAGGCCAGCTAACCTACCGTCATTGTCCACACTGTTTAGCTTGGGCTGAACAGAACAATTGTTTAAGCATAATTTGCATGCCGGTGATTCAAGCTACAGCATTCAGCAAGACAACAAACAGGTACTTGCAGAATTTACAATAAGGTATCACATTTTCCCTCTATAAAAGTTTGACATCTGCATACAACGCTCTTGAACAATATATGCACTTTACAAAGTAACTCAAAAAACAAATACCTTAACATAAAACCGGGTGGGACAGCTGAAGTTGATGGATAAAGGAATTAATTGTGTGGGCCATCATGAGCATAATTTACCCACGAGAAAACTTGTGTAGCAATTCTTCCAGTACTGCGAGCTGCAGGCACCCAAGCTCAGACACCCTGCCTGGGTCAGCAGAGTAACGATGATCCTGTAAAATTGCTTCTTTGAGTGGTTCACTGGCTGCAGGGCTTCTCTGAGGGGCATTGAGGTTAATTACATCGATGGAGTATGTTTTTTTTTTCAGAGGAGCCTACAAAGAGAATTTCGATGTGTTCCAATAGACAGCAATTTCCGCCATTAATGTCCTTGACCTCATTACGAACTATCAGACGCTTCAATGCTGCTGCAAGCTGCTTTGCTGTTGGGTTATCATTGCAGCCCCCAAATTATTTTATTGCAGCAAAAAAGTAACTAAAGTGGTCCTGACTGAGCTTGGAAGTCGGAAGATATGCCAAAAGGCCATTTTCTGTAACCAAGTGGTTGTATAGACGGTTGTCTAAGCACACCACAAAGCAAATGAAGCCTGTCTTTTGGTTGGTCCCTGTCATTAGTTTACCAGCTGCAGACTCCCTAAGCGAGCAAAAGTAGGCCATAAGTTCTTTGACATACGCAGTGGCAGGAGCCACATTTTCAGGACACAGCGGTCCTTTCTATTCTTCTTGCCTTGGATGTCTTGAATTTAAAATGTCAAATGCGTTGTTGACATGTCTGATAAACTCTTCTGTTGGCAAGGAATTTGAAAATTTTGAATTTTTTTGAGCTCTGCAGTCGCTAAGAGCATCTGATACCGATTGACTAAACGTTTGAGCTAACAATGAGACTTTCATGTGCTGGTTTTTTCCAGGTAATATGTGCTTGTCTAAGTTTGTTTGCCACATGTAGGCCCTCTGTGTAGTGGATTTCATGCAGCTCATCAATGTGTTTCAACAATATTAACTATTTTTTCGCATCACAATAGCCTTTTTATCAAACAGGGTGTGCCGCAGTAGCTTCAACATGTGACAGGGATCCAACATGGCAAAGAAAAGCTTTTTTTTGTCACTGGGTGTGGAAAAGAAGCATCCAGCTCAGTCAGGTCCATCTTGCAGCCAAGGCTGTGCAGCAACGACAATTTCGCTGCAGCGCTATCGCAGGTCAAACTCACAATGTGTGCACCTTTTTCGTGAGTAAAGCTAGCAGCTTGCAGCACCAAATTGCGCCTCGGCTCACCACCAAGGCCATGCACTAGAAGTAGCCAATCGGCAGCTTCCATCTGCCATTGATTGCAACAAGCATTAAAACAAATGCATCTTAGGCAACTGGAAAGCTGTCATCATTGACATCAATGCCCATGTCAACATATCCATGGAAGCTTTTCCCATCCCACACTACTTCTCTGAATGGCCATCTCATCCACAACCAGATTGCATAATGTGGAGAGCCGTGCTTTACCTTGATAGCCAATGCAGTCATTGCATCTTTTGAAAAGTCAGCAGCCATATCATTGGGTTGATATCATTTACACAGTGTCTTTGGGTGTGGGAGGCATGTGCTGAAAACAGTTCGTACATATCTGTATGCGCTAGGGGAATAAAAATGCAAAGTCAGTGCAAATGGCCTGAGCTCTGGCGAGTAAGCGGGTGACATTGCTGGCACCAGACTTATGTGGCAGTTGACGCATGAGCAAGTCTTTTTTTGCTCCACCAAGACTCTGAAATATGGCGACATCCTCATTTCCTAGAATGCGATTGTCAGATAAATCTTCTATGACACTTTCGAGATGAGCAGTGTTTTGAAAAAGCTGTTGATGGGATTGCCGTAGAGTCTTCATCTTCTTCTTGGTCGCAGTTTGTAATTGTGTAACGTCATACTTCATGCCTCAGGCCTTTTCAGGTGCGTCTTCTGCTGGCTGTGGCTGCAAAATATCACGCGCTGTAACATGTGCATGAGCGACCAACATGACACAAAGCACGTACGCAGAACAAGTTAATTGTTGTGCCATACACTCTTGTGCAAGCTATGAAGAATATAATGTTTAATTTTAGGTAATTACATTGCTCACGACGGTTTCCGTTTACACTTTTGTGAACTTAAAAACTGTGGGGACATAAAACTGCCATCCACACGAGCTCGCTAGTGCCACTTAATTTTGTTTGTTTATTTATTTGCTAAATACTGCAGGCCCATCTGGGCCCAGGCAGGAAAGGTAGAAGTACAAAACAACTAACACAGAAGAGGCCAACATAGCATAGTTTAATGAGAGATGTTTTACAGAAGCATTTTAGTTTGAGTGGGCAAAATATACTGAGCTCATATATCACTGCTCATTGTGACCGATCGAACATATAAAGAGCATAGAAAATTGTGAAAAACCTGCTGGTCTTCTAGTTATCGTGTCACATGAATGGAAAAGAAAATTGAAAAAGGATTATTGGCCGATAATTGGTGTTTAATGCAAACCCTGAGGAAACTCATACCGCTGCGAACGAATATGAATGTTTCAGTATTTAATTAGATGGTTGCCATGATCATAAATGTTAAGTTCACTGAGCGACATTTATTATGCTTCAGCTATTAAACAGTTGCCACGAAAATATATGCTACTTCACTTGGAGTTATCTAAGGAAACAAGTATGTAAAAATTGTAGTGGTCGAGTATTATCCTCACCATAGTATGCCTTGCTGTTCGAGGTGTCGCTGGGTTGTGTGTAGGCAGTGCTGCAGAAGCTTCACCCTTGAGCGTCCTGGAGGGCCTTGGACTGGGAGACTGGACAAAATACACCAAGTGCAACGAGGAGCGACTGCTTACTGCAACATAACTTGAAATTGCTGACCGTGCAAACGAAACACCAGATGCACAGTTGAAGCTAAAACCTGGGACTAATAGCGACACCATTGGCTTCATTTAAAATTTCAGCACAATAATGACCAGCAAGCAGGACATTGTTCGGGAGATCAGTGGCTGTGGCTATATACTGTATTTTTTATCTACTGTCCCAAAAAATGTTGATAAAGCTTACCAGCACAGTTGGCATGTTATAAATTTTATTACTGTTGTAAATGTTGGAGCGTAGCAAGGGTGTTAATTATGTGTGTAATGAGAGGACATGGCTGAAGTATAATTCAGAGAAGGAGTGTGTTTTCCTTATTCCAACTTTACTGAAAAAAAGTGGTTTTTCATCTTACATAACAATGCTGTGCTGCAGTTTGTTTTATTTTCCTTATCTTGTACTTATCCTAGATTGACTAAAATGAGATTATGGTGTAGCATAGATGGCTTTCATTCATTAGCACTTGCTTTTGCCAGGGTTAACAATGAAATTTGAACGCAGTATGCTTGTCACCTGAGTCAAAAAAGGGCTGTAATGTAGCCAATGATAGGTTGAACAGTTCTTTCTCTTCATTCGGAGCATTACTAATAGATCTTTTAAATCTGTCGAAAATATCTTACAAAAAGCTGTATGACAGTCTCATATGCATTTTTGAAACTTAAATAATTACTTTAAAGGTGAAATCCAAGATATATATTAAAGGGAAACACTAGATTTTTGCAAAGCAGATCAGAACATGAATGAACCAAGGCACACATGTGAGAAAATGTCTTAAGCAAGCTCTGTGATCATTACGACAATCAAACATGCCAGGACATGTTGGATTTCGGAATTGAATCTCGGGGAAAATGGAGCTGTAGTAACATTGCAGTGCATGTTTCACACAAAAATATCAAAGATATAGCTGTAACTCATACATAATGTAATGTAATGCCCCCCTCTGTAATGCCTCCAGGCCTTCAGGGTACTACTAATAAATGAATGAAAATGATGTTCACTCCTGTAATTTAAAGTAAAACTGTGTTATTTCATCTCAACTGTCATTTACCGGTTGTTTAAAATATGTCAACCAACATCATATCTTCTGAAAAAAAAGAAAATGATATTTAGCCTCAACATGGGGAGTGATTGAACTTTGCAACATGATGTTTGAACTTTGCACTCACAAACCGAGTTACTATACGAGCAGAATATTCTCTACAAAATTATTGTTCTTCGCGACTATTGCAAAACTTGGTATGTTATGTGAAGACTAATCTTTCATGGTTTCTTCAATTAGTTTTATTGCTATTTTGATTGTTTTCAGCCACAAGAAATACATACAAAATTCAGTCAATAATAATTTTTATAGCAGGAAATGTAATTCTTCGACAATAAATAGTTTCACATCGTACCTTTTTAGGAGTGTACGCTAGCTGATAAAAGTACTTTAAAGAGAAGTAAATGTTTAACACTTAGTGGGAATTATGACAAAGTTGAAAAAAAAATGGCTTGAATGGTATTGCACCACTATTTCGTCAGTTATAATTCACACGAGCACGTAGTCACTAACGATCGCGAATATTGCAGTTCCATTTTCATAAATAAACGAAACGTTCATTGTGCTTACCTATGGAAGGACAGGCCATCGCGCCGATTTTCTGTTCGATTAGGGCATCCTGGCATAAAACACTTCATTACGCAGGTGCGCCTACTGCTGACGGTAGTTCTCGCCGGTCTGCTAAGAGGCCGAAGACTTTGAGCAGATCTCGAGCAACAGTGTCGACTGCGCTACCTTAACTACGGGCCGGCACGGCCCTAAATATGTTCGGAGTCTCCGGCTCGCCAGTCCATCCTTGGGTACTAGACGGGACGCATTTTCTTCCTGTAGGGAAACAGTCGCTTCGGACCCTGTACGCTCGCTTAATCGCGTGCACATTTTGCGGGGGCGAAATGCATCATTGTTTCCCAGAAGACGTCGTCAAACGCAACGAATCGTCGTCGGAAGGGCGGCTTGGTTGCCTTCACACGTTTGCAGGGCGAAAGGTTCCCTCGTTTCCCTGAAACCACACCGAAACGCAACCAGTCGTCCTTGAGGTGGTCCTCCCGGGTTGTTGGGCGCAATGCCGGTTAACCGACGCCTTCGTTCGCAACAGCCTTGGCGCCTGTCTGCTAATTAGGCGGCGAGACTCAACTGCTTCACACACTCGAATTCCTTCACTAACCTCGGCGCGCGTTTGCCACGCCGAGTATGTGCGTATATTCCGAAATCCCCGCAGCAGACGAAACCGAAGCCACCGAGGCGAGCCGAGTAAAATCTACCGTTTGCCTATCACGTGAGGGCCTATTTCCCATCACCCCATTTCTCTAAATTTTTTATGACTAGGCTTCAAGATTGTCACGTGACACTCCCTCCTAGTATTTTCATTCCTCCATGGATAGCTGCATACTCCACTGGGGGCGCCACGGTAGTTCTGCGGTATGAAAATGACGGAGCGCGCGCGGCTCATTCTCTCCTGTGCAGCGCCGCGATGAGCGCTCGGGCCGCGGCCGCGAAACCATCTCCCCGCTGCTTCGCATCCACTAGAGTGTACTAGACAATGGTCATATTCTAGTACACTCTAGCATCCACACATGGTTCCCTTTAGCGGGAGATGGAGCATTTTTTTTCCTCGTTGGCGGCGCGGTCGCTGTGCGGCGCCTCAGTTCAGATCAGCTCATTCTAGGTGAACGAGAAGTTGGCGCGCGTATCATATTCCGACATGCTGTCCCCGCTCGCTGGCCTCACTTTTGTCCCGAGCGCTGATCAGTGTCCAAGGTGCCGCATCGGAGTCATCCCGCTTGGATGCCGGCACGAATACGCTCGCTGGCCTACCATTGTGTCCCGAGCGCCTTTCTCGGACGAATGCGCCTCGGTGCCACCCTCCTGATCTGCCGTAGGCGCGAGCTGGCTTGTTGGCATCTCTGTCTCGAGGGCAATTGAAAGGCCGGTACGTGGCAGCTGAGCCTCGCTGTTGGTGCAAAAGCGCTCGCTGGGCTCTCCCAAGGTAATCGCCGGTTACCGTGATCTGGATTCATTTCACGGAGCAGATTGTACGGGCGATTTCTCATGAGCAGTGAAAAGATACCTTGCTCACTAATGCAATCAGTTACCATGACTCTTAAGAGCTGCATTGAATAAGGCATGATATACATTAAATATACAGCATGACGTAAGGCATGTGCTTATGTACTGCTTACATCGTTAATTAACTTTATTGGCTAATTGGTGCCTATATGCAAGTGTTCTTCCCGTGCTCACAGTGCGGATGCCACTCCCTGAGACCCAAAATGAGAGCAGCCGTGTGTGCGCGCCCAGCGACCAACAAAACCAACCGCAATCGTCACCATCTCTGCACATCTCTGCAAGCATGCATGACCGCTTTGTGATTGCACCATAGAGCAGAAATAAAAGTGACTAAATTACTGAACTCGGTGTGTACCTCTAACTCGATGTCGTATACAATCTTGCTAGACACCTCCGACACGCACTTGGCTTTCACTGTCACATCACCGCCCACAATTTCTTCAACGCCATACACGTGTGGAAGCAGACGCTCCCCTTTCTTGAGGTTGCCGCCACGAAAAAAGCTGTCGGCGTCGGCAACCTTCTTGAAACCGCATTGCAGTCTTTGCGTCGCTGTTCAGCAAGCACGGATCTGCCGCCGTCGAAAACGGAGCGCCGTGAGCACGAGCAGCGAAGGAAAGCGCGGGCGAAACAATGTAAACGAAGCGGAGACTGCACCACGGCGCGACCGTGCTGCTTGACATTTCCACATAGGGGGCGCCGTCAGGAGGCGCAGTAGCGCCCCTTCTGGCGATTCTTTTCTCGTCTATTCCCCGAAATACGAGGCCACGAGAGAGCACCGAGATGCGCGTGATCACGGTGCTCTCGAGCCGCACGCCCGGGCGCGCTGTTCTGCCAAGGCCCCTAGGGTGCCTCGATGCCAGCGCCGCCGTTCAGGGTGGTGCCATCCTTTGATCGCCCCCGCGCCGCCGCTTTCTCGCTGAGACGCCATCTTGAGTCACAGCGAGTGGTTGCGAGTGCTTGGTGCCGGTGCTTAGTTCAAGACAGTGCGCGCGGATGCTTCGCTGACGCTTCTACTTGCTGGACAGTGTTCAGCCGCATGAATGACAAGCTTGTCAAGTGCATCGAGTCGACATGACGGGCTGTTGTGTTCCCAAGTGCACCTGATCGACGCGTAAAGGGCTTCGTTGTTTACGCTTCCCCCGGGACCCAGAGCGAAGGAAGAGATGGGAAGCCCAAGTAAAGCGGTATCACTGGAAGGCAACGGATAGCTCCTACATTTGCGAGGTAAGTGTCAAGAAAGTTTAGACTATCGCATCGTGTTTTTCATTTAAATAAGAAATTATTCTCTGGCCCTCGCTCACGTGCCTACGTTCGCTCACGAACTAAGCACTGCACCGATGCTGTCTGAGTAGCCTATGGTGTGCGAGCGCGCGTCGCATATGCTTTTGCCGTTTTGATCGGCGCAGTCTATGCGAGTAGTACCCTTACTTTATGGACTGACGAAAATGCTTCGCCGCGAAATAGCCTTACATTAGCTACAAATTGTCATGTAAACCACCTATTTTACTTTTTAACGGGAAGCACACATCGTGTGTCTCTTGTTTCTTCCCCCCCCCCCCCTCAGTTTCATTTTTCGCTACTGGTTATTTGGGGCTAAAGAACGCAGTGCTTCTTCTGGGGAGAGCGGCTGTTGTGTACGTGGCAAGCGAAGCATTGTGATTTTCTCTATTCTGAGCAGGTATCTTGCGGATCTCAGGTTGTTACTTTATATAGCTGATTTTTTAGACGAGTATATTTGTAACGTGGTGCTCGTAAGCCGATGGTCATTCGTGCTCATTCCCGATCGTAGTGAGTACTGTGACGGTCTTTAAATGCCTGTGCACGGTATGCCCAGGTGTAGTAGAGTTAAGGGGCATCATGGGACCAAAATGTTTCGGCGCTTTCTTGCATGGTGTCTTGTAGCCTGTGCATTTCTTCGAAACGTATGAAGCGAGGTAATACAGCATTACTTCTGCGAAAATTTATTTTTAAGCACTGTAATGGGTTCTCTGTATCTACAAGGCAACTTTTCATATCAATAATCACTTTTGTTGTTTTACTTGTATTTAGAAACACTTTGAAGAGGACCAGTAGGAGGGAAATCTACAGGATGGGCGCCATCTGTTTAAGTCAACAGCCCTACATCATCATGGACTATATTTTCGAAGTGAAAAACATTGCTAATCTGTATTTGACTGTCTTAGTTTCATTTACGGTTTTTGTACGCGATATGTATGCAGTGTTGTTTATTTTTTCAATCTAGTTATCAGTCTTCTAATGGTTATTTATAAAATATTCTGTACTCGCCATCGATGTGTTTAGCTGATGCGACGTATTCGATGGTAGCTGATGTATTCTGGCTGGATATCTTGATTAATATTGCCCGCGGTTGCGTTTTCTTGTTTGTATTCTTGTTTTCGATTTATATTGTGTGTATAATGAGGTTGATGTACTCACTTGAACCTCCCCCCCCCCCCATGTAATGAATAAAATACAAAAAAAAACTCTCCCTATCCCGAGTTGTGTGTGTCGAGCCTACCATGCGAATTTTTTGTTATCTGGTCTTTCAACATAACCTTCAGGCGCTACACAGTACATATAATTTTTCATGTACATATCTCTTTCATGATTGCCTGTACTAGACATTATAAGTAAATGTATTTTGTGCATCGTTTGGTTTCTTGTGTGTACTACGCAAGATTGACACAGACAAGCTATGTTACATTTTTCTCTACAGCACTAAATAAACCTTATTTTCACATCGCAGTTATTTTTACACCAGCTTAATCCTGTCAGCACACAGTTTGATGGGCAAAAAAAGCAAAATTGCGCGTAGATATCGTCAAATAATTGCAACGAACGCGATGAGCACGCGCAACGCAAGGGAAACTAACCGCCGTGCGCGAGTGGCTGGCTACGGTAAAGTAGGCGTGACGTGCAAACCAAAATACAACAGCGAAAAAGAAAAACTGCCACACACAGGGGGTCGCAAATCTTATATACCAGGCATCGAAGCGCAAAAAAAGGTGTGTATTTCAAACATACACACGGCATATTAAATGTGATTGAATTAAGCAACTAGGGGCATGTTCCCGGCGCTATACATTTACGTCTTGGACCTTCGACGAGTTAACGGCTAGTGGTTATAAAGATGTGCAGATGCGATACCGATAAAAAAATCCTCATCAAGGCAAAGCACTTGGAAGTGCGCCGTGAGTAACACTATTTATGAACGCAAGCGTAGCCGAGTCTGAGCTCGTGTGATTCAATATGGCGGCGCTAGCGGGGTTGTCTCCACCCTGAACGGCGGCGCTGGGCATCGAGGCACCCTAAAGGCCCCTGCGCGCGAGAGGTAATCCGATCGCGGTGCCCCTTTGTCTAGCCAACGGAAGCCACCTAGCGCTCGTGACGCGCCCAGGCACCCTCAATCGGACCGCGACGTTGAACTAGAATAAAGTCCTAGTGGCGCGAACGGGAGTGCGCAGACGTGCTCGTTGGCATTGACGCGACCAAGTGCCGCCACTCAACTTTTTGCAGCGGCACCGGCGCTGCTGCTTCAGGTGCTTGTATTTATTTCTCCGCGTCGTTTTTCCGCTATGGTGCACTTATACACGCTTAATATAGAAACCTACATGCCGTTGGCTTCAGCTAGCTTCAACGTAACATCCTGCGCACCCTTTTTTTTTTTTTTTGCTCTCTCGCCTTTGAGCAGTTGGGCGATGAAAATCGCATCGTTCTACGTCGTCTGCTACTGAGAAGGGGCGATCCGAGATGGTGCTCATGATTTTGCTTATGGGTGTCAGTCGGTGCGCCTAGGTGTGTCTTCCTTTCATAAATAAGTTTCCCACTCTTCCTCGAGCGTTTCAGCAGCCTCAGAAAACTCATTTTATTTAGAAAATTTTACGCACCCGCCGAAGTGGCTCAGTCAGCTAACGCGTTGCGCTGCTGAGCACGAGGGCCCGGGATCGAATCCCGGCCGCGGCGGCCGCATTTCGATGGAGGCGAAATGCAAAAACGCGCGTGTGCTTGCGTTGTAGTGCACGATAAAGAACCCCAGGTGGTCAAAATTAATCTGGAGGCCTCCACTACGGCGTGCCTCATAATCGGAACTGGTTTTGGCACGTAATACCCAGAAAGAAGAAAAATTTACCCAAGATTGAGAATATTGTCACGTAGCAGTGACAGTGAATAAAACAGTCGTAAACTGTGTATGACGAAATTGATTCTTTATTGGGTGAACCTGTGCCCACAAAAGCAAGCTTCACTAGAAGCACAGCGATATAGGCGAACACAGTCGGCGATCGTCGAAATCAGATCAGCGGCGAAACACGTCGGATTTTATACAGGAGTCATTGAAGGTCCCAGAAAAATCCCTGGTGCCCGCGTGTCTTCCAGAAAGTATTAGACAATAGGTGACCGGTAAAACAAGCAATCGCAGGGAATTGTGGGGCGCGCCGTCTGCTGGCAGCTTCCTGTGCGACGGACGACGCACCCGACGCGGCGGCATGCCCGGCGCACATGTTTTCCTGCGCTGTTTCGACTATCAGTCGTGCGAAGCTTTCCGTCCCCTTTGTCGACCAGCAATGTCGTACCATTCATGTAGCTGATTTCTAGGTTTCAGTTCACTCTGGACGCGACGATGACAAGCGAAGAAAGGCAAGGAAGGATATGCTTTTATTCATAAACAAACTTTGGTTTTCGGCCTCCTTTGTTGTTTCTGACAGGGTTAGTTCTACATTTGCCGCTGCTTGGACGCACCGTCACTGACTGCTCTGCCTGCGGGTCAGTCAGACAGGTGAAAAAGTTATCTACTTATCTTTATCCTATAATTTATCAAGGGTACAGGAGCATTACATAGAAAATCGGTTGCTTAGGCGATGGCTACAGCGGTCTGGTACATGCTGTACCATGATCGTCGCTAAAAAACGATGTCGTCCGGTATAACGGCGCAGCTAGCGCTGAAAATGTTCGATAATTTTGCGCGCTGTCAACGGCATTTCTCGGTCGAAACTCTAGTTTCATTTGAAGTGGTATGTAGTTAGACGTTTTCGCTTTGTCAACAATGGCCGTATCGCCGACATACATATGGTTGCGCATTACCTCTATCTGTGTTCAAGGAGCTAAGCTAGGCTAGTTGGTTACGAGTATTATGTTTGTATCTCGCTGTGTCCCGCTTGAATTCGCGCCGTGAAACCATGTTTCATAATACCTCTATATGTTCATGCGAGTACAGAAATAGTATTTGATGCCTGAGTCAATGTTGTATAGAGAAAGAAATATCTTGGGGAATCATTGCGTGTCGGCCCTTACACAGCTAATCGCCGGCTCATAATTAGCATTGTACGTTCATTTTCTATTTGTTCACGGATGTCCTCTGTCTTGTTACAGTTTTGGAAGTGGCATCCCTGCCTCTGATGCTTCTGCAAGGGATGCTGTAAGGCAGTAATTAAATGCCTTTACCTTTAACACTTGAATTTGAGCAGCCAAGGGCTGAACGGCCGACCATGGTTTTTTGCTAGGCACCTGCAACCGGGTGATCTTCGAGTGTGACAAAGCCGGACTGCAATAGGCTTAAACGGCGAAGTGGTGGCGGCTGCGCTGCCTCGAACCGGAAGCAGCCAGCAGACGGCGCATCCCAGAATCCCTCGCTCTTTTACGGGTCGCTCATACAATCAGATTACGTAATCGTCGGTGACTATAGACCACGGTGTTAAAAGTACAGGTGGAACGACGGAGCGCCGTCGTCCTGCACTCGCTGCGTTAAACTTCGGCACCTACGCCCCATCACGCCGCGAGATGGCAGGAGCGGTCGCCGTCTAGTCGAAGCAGTTGTCGCCACGTTGCGCCCTTAATTTCATTCTTTGTGTGCGATGACAAGCTGTGCTCTTCGTGTGAGCAAGCCGTGAAATGGGCAAGAAGTGTTTTTTTGCCACGGTGCTAATCTGGCTACGAGACCTGCACTGAAAAAGTGTCGCTTGTTGCTGCACCCCGAGAAACGGACCACCTGAAGATATCGCGCCATGTGATTCCGCGCAAGGACCGCGTGCTCATGTATAAAAGCCGACGCGTTTCGCCGCTGATCAGATTTTCGACGATCGCCGACTGTGTTCGCCGCTTTCGTTGTGCTTAGAGTGTAGCTTGCTTTTGTGGGCACAGGTTCGCCCAATAAAGAAACAGTTTCGTCATACACTGTTTTAGGACTGTTTACTTCAGCGTCACTACTACGTGACATCTGGTCGAGGTGCACAATTTCACATGTCCGAATGCGAAGGCATCTTCCTATCCCGAACCTTCTAGGTGGTGAACTGGACATATTCAACAGATAAATATGGCGGTATCGTCAAAATGTCTTATTTGTTCGCCAATTTTATGTTCTTGCGCTCGTTATAGCGTGAAGGCTGACTTTTTTATTTATTCCGAGCGGCGTTCGCGGCCCCGTAGCGACCATGCGTGATAACTCGCCTCGGCCACGGGTACTGTGGCGCCATCTCGGGGCACAAATCGAGGACCGAAGTTTTCCTTCCCGGAGGCGCCGTTCGTACACCTAGGGCGCAATCTTGTACGCGTTCCAAAATGGAACGGAGGCGGTCCGTTCCATCGAGCCATGGAGGAAGGAAAAAAACTAGGAGGGAGCGTCACGTGACAATCTTGAAGCCTAGTCATAAAAAATTTAGAGGAATGGGATGATGGGAAATAGGCCCTCACGTGATAGGCAAGCGGTAGATTTTACTCGGCTCGCTTCGGTGGCTTCGGTTTCGTCTGCTGCGGGGGTTTCGGAATATGCGCATATACTCGGCGCGGCAAACGCGCGCCGAGGTTAGTTCATGAAGGGATCCGTGTGGCAGTCGAGTCTTTGTAACGCACCGAACCACCACGCAGCTGGCCGCTTAATTAGCAGACAGGCGCCAAGGCTGTTGCGAACGAAGGCGTCGGCATTGCGCGCAACAACCCGGGAGGACCACCTCAAGGACGACTGATTGCGTTTCGGGGCGGTTTCAGGGAAACGAGGAAACCTTTCGTCCTGCAAACGTGTGAAGGCAACCAAGCCGCCTTTCCGACGGCGATACGTCGCGTTTGGGGACGTCGTTTGGGAAACAATGATGCCTTTCGCCCCCGCAAAAATGTGTAGGCGATTAAGCGAGCGTACAAGGCCCGAAGCGACTGCTTTCCCACGGGAAGAAAATTCGTCCCGTATTGTGCCCAAGGATGCACTGGCGAGCCGGGGACTCCGAACATATTTAGCGCCGTGCCGGCCCATAGTTAAGGTAGACGGTCCCACTCAACGCGCTGTCGTTCTGCTCATAGTCTTCGGCCTCTCAGCAGACCGGCGAGAACTACCGTCAGCAAGGCGCACGTGCGTGATGAAGTGTTGTGTGCCAGGATGCCCTAACCGAACAGAAAATCGGCGTGATGGTCTGTCCTTCCATAGGTAAGCACAATGAACGTTTTTTTTTCTCTTTAATTTATAAAAACAGAACTGCAATATTCGCTAGTGACTATATATGTATACGTGCTCGTGTGAATGAATTCACTGATGAAATAGTGAGATGTCCGAAAAAGAAGTGCATTATGATGTAAAACTTAAGCAAACAATAAATTTGCCCTCGATAGATGATAACACGAGAAAGGGAAATAGAAGTGTTCGTTCTGTGCTATATATATAAGTGCAAACAATTCAGTCGCACTGCTCTTTAACATGTTCAGTTGAAATGTTGGTGCAGATCGAGTAATGATCATTGACACTAAAATTATGCACTAGGTTTCCAAGGCAGCGTGACCTGAGAGAAGAGTGGGCCCTAGCAGTGTGCCGCTCACCTGCGTGGGCACCATCACATTGGAGCGTTGTTTGCTCGGAGCACTTCAGCGACGGTGATTTTGCGAGCGGTACCAAAGGCCACGGTCACTTGATGGCTAATGCAGTACCATCGCTCGCGGGCCCCACCAAGGTTTGTGTTGCACGTGACACTACATGTCTGCTCAATACTAAGTTTCTATGTCTTGGTTCGGTTCGGTAAAACTTTATTCATAAAATTTTTAGAGGGTACGCTAGACGGCTGCAGGAGCCCGTAGATCCCGGCGCGATCTGCTCAGCCCGCTGGATGGGCCTCACTCAAGAAGTTTAGATTTATTTTATCTCTAACATTACTTGCAAATAAAATTAATTGAAATTGAAACTCATTTACATGATAAAGGGATTCAAGTCATGCACTTACAATCAATTTTATGACTCTTTCGGTTTTCTAGAAAGTTGATTAGTCTAATTTTCATATTTACTTATTTTATTACTGTGGCTAGAGGCATTTCAAAATATGGTAAAATATAATACCAGGAATATCGCTGATTGATCGCATCTTCATATTTATAAGGAATTGCGCAAACTTTTTCCAAACTTCCATTGTTTTCCAAATTGCTCCCCCCATGCTAGGTCATTAAAAACTCTCATTTAAAAAAAGTACTGCCTTAAAGCTTTCTAGATAGGTTGCAACAAAGCATACTATAGAATGCTCTATATGCCGTGTTTTTACTTGGGCCTCCACACTGTGTAATCAATGGTGCAATACAAGTCGGCAATTTTTTTCTAACTTTGTCATAAATTCCACAAGTGTTAAAATTACTTTCAGGAGAAATAAATGTTTTACACTAGCTACACTAGCTCCTAAAAAGCCCACAAAGTGGAAATATTTATTGTCAAACAATTGCATTTCCTGCTATAAAGATTATTCACTGAATTTTGTATGTATTTCTTGTAGCTGAAAACAATTAAAATTGCAATAGAACTATAATTAATTTAAGAAACCAGAAAAGATTAGTCTTCACGTAACATTAACTTTTGCAATAGTTAATAACTAGAGAATATTCTGCACGTAGCAACTCTGCTTGTGTGTGTAAAGTTCAATCATGCCATGAATTTTTTTTTCATAAAGAAATCTCTCAAGCTTGTACTTCCCATGTTGAGGTTAAATACAGTTTTATTCCAGAAGATATGGTGTTGTTCAACAAATTTTAAACAGTCAAATGACAGTTGAGATGAAGTTACACAGTTGTACTCCATGAATTTTTTTTTATAAAGAAATCTCTCAAGCTTGTACTTCCCATGTTGAGGTTAAATACAGTTTTTTCCAGAAGATATGGTGTTGTTCAACAAATTTTAAACAGTCAAATGACAGTTGAGATGAAGTTACGCAGTTGTACTTTAAATTACGGGGGTGAACATTATTTTAATTCTTTAATTAGTACCCTGAAGGCCTGGAGGCATTACAGAGGGGGCATTACATTACATTATGTGTGTGTTACAACTATGTCTATGTTTTTTTTTGTGTGTGTGTGAAACAATGCACTGCAAAGTTACTACAGCTTCATTTTCTCCGAGAGTCAAGTAGTTGTATGTGTACTTTGCAAGCACACTTAGATTGAACATAGTTTTCTGCACAAGGGGATGTGGTGTGTAGGGTCTGCCTGCACAGATCATGCGAGGCCTTTTGCATGACTCTGCAAAGGTTGTTTGAATTCATTCCACAGCAAATGTTATTGTTGGATCTTAAAAGTATATGGTGAGTTATTCTTTAACTGCAGATGCTTGCAAAGGACGATGCTACAGCAATGAGGCAACCTTCAAGTGCACCAGCTTCATCCACGGGAATATCACAGCATCAAGATGAGCCAGTAAGTTGATGCACAGCTGTATGCAGCCATAATGCATGTTTTCAGTTTGATCATGCCTTTTTCATGACTGAAGTAGATGTCCCCCACCATTCCTGAAGTGAAGTATGCTTTTCTTATTATTCAGGCAGGTCTCTCTGAAGTGACAATAGCCATGGACATCTCCGAGGGCTTGTCAGATGTGCTAGCAGAGGGTGCTGCTACAACTGCTAGCTCGTCCTTCGCTGATTCAGACATTGCTGATGAGCCTTCCGAAATCCAACATGTCCTGGTATGTTTGATTGTGGTAATGACCACAGGGCTTGCTTTTTTCATGCGTATGCCTTGGTTCATTCATGCTGTGCTCTGCTTTCAAAAATCTGGTGTTTCCCTGTAATATATATTTTGGATTTCACCTTTAAAGTAACTATTGCAGTTTAAAAAAATGCATGAGACTTTGTCACACAGTTTTTTGTAAGATGTTTTCGACCAATTTTCAGATATCTAATACTAGTAATGCTCTGAATGAATAGAAAGATAGAACTGATTAACCTATCATCAGCTACATTACAGCCCTTTTTTGACACAGGTGACAAGCATACTGCACGAGTTGTGTGTTCAAATTTCGTTGTAAACACTGGCAAAAGCAAGTGCTAATGAATGAAAGCCATATGTGCTACATCATAACCTCGATTTAGTCGATCTAGGATAAGTACAAGATAAGGAAAATAAAAGAACCTGAAGCAAAGCAAGATGAAAAAATGGTTTTTGGCATAAGGAAAACGTTGGCATAAGGAAAACACTCCTGTGAATTATACTTCACCTCTCATTACACGCATAAGTAACACCCTTGCTAGACTCGAACATTTACTACTATAGTAAACTTAATAACATACAAACTGTGCTGGTAAGCTTGATCAACATCATTTTTTGGGACATCAGATAAGGAATACAGTACATAGCCACAGCCACTGATCTCCCTAACAATGTCCTGCTTGGTGGTCATTATTGTGCTTAATTTTTAAATCAATCCAATGGTCTCTCTATTAGTCCTGGGCTTTAGCTTCAACTGTGCATCTGGTATTTTGTTTGCACAGTCAGCAATGTCAAGCTATGTTGCAGTAAACAGTCTTCATCATTGCACTTGATGTATTTTGTCCAGTCACCCAGTCCAAGGCCTACCAGCACGCTCGAGGGTGATGCTTCTGCTGTGCTGCCTATGCACAACCCAGCGACACCTCGAACAGCAAGGCATACTATGGTAAGGATAATACTCGACCACTGCAATTTTTACACACTTGTTTCCTTAGCTAACTTCAAGTGAAGTAGCATTTATTTTCATGGTATAATATATAAATATCACTGAATGAAGCATAACAAATGTCACTCAGTGAACTGCACGTGGACACTAACATTTATGATCATGGCAACCATGTAATTAAAAGCTGAAACATATTCATATTTGCCCACAGCAGTGTGAGTTTCCTCAGGGTTTGCAATTGGCGACGAATAATCTGCTTACAATTTCTCTTTTCCATTCAAATGACACAATGAACTAGAAGACCAACAGGTTTTTTTACAATTTTCTATGCTCTTTATTTGTTCGATCAGTCATGAGGAGCCGTGATACAGGCAGACAAAACTGGTCTTTTGTGTAGGAGAATGAGATCAGTATATTTTGCCTATTCAAACTAAAAGGTTGCTGTGAAGCATCCCACATTCAACTATGCTACATTGGCCTCTTCTGTGTTAGTTGTTTCGTACTTTTACCTTTCCTGCCTGGGCCTAGATGGGCCTGCAGTATTTTGCAAATAAATAAATAAACAAACAAACAAAATTAAGTAGCACTAGCAAGCTCGTGTTTTATGCCCTCAAAGTTTTTAAGTTCACAAAAGTGTAAATGGAAACTGTCGTGAGCCAGGTAATGACCTAAAATTTAGCATTATATTCTTCATGGCTTGCATAAGAATGTATGCCACAACAATTAAGTACCTTGTTCTGGGTACATGATTTGTGTCACGTTGTTTGCTCATGGACCTGTTTTCTGTGCGTGCGATATTTTGCAGCCACAGCAAGCAGAAGACACACCTGAAAAGGCCTTTCTGAGGCACGAAGTGAGGCGTTACTCGCAACTGCAAACTGCGAGCAAGAAAAAGATCAAGACTCTGCAGCAATCCCGTCGCCGGCTTTTACATAAGGTTGCTCATCTTCAAGATGTAATTCAAGATTTGTCTGAGAATCGCATTCTAGGAAATGAGGATGTTGCCACGCTGCAGAGTCTTGGTGGGGCAAAAAAAGACTTGCTCATGCGTCAACTGACACGTAAGTCTGGTGCAGCAGTGTCACCCACTTATTCGCCAGAGCTCAGGGCATTTGCACTGACGTTGCATTTTTATTCACCTAGAGCATACCGATATGTACGAGCTACTTTTGACACATGCCTTCCGCATCCAAAGACTCTGTGCAAATGGTACCAATCCATTGATGGGGCTGCTGGGTTTTCAAAAGAGGCATTGACTGCATTGGCTATGAAGGTAGAGCAAAATTCACAAAACGGCCACTCCACATTATGCAATCTGGTTGTGGATGAGATGGCCATTCGGAGACATGTGGAGTGGGATGGAAAGAGGTTCCATGGATATGTTGACATGGGCATTGATGTCAATGATGACAGCTTTCCAGTTGCCAAAGATGCATTTGTTTTAATGCTTGTTGCAATCAATGGCAGATGGAAGCTGCCGATTGGCTACTTTCTAGTGGATGGCCTTGGTGGTGAGCAGAGGCGCAATTTGGTGCTGCAAGCTGCTGGCTTCGCTCACGAAAAAGGTGCACACATTGTGAGTTTGACATGCGATGGCGCTGCAGCAAATTTGTCAATGCTGCGCAGCCTTGGCTGCAAGATGGACCTGACTGAGCTGGATGCTTCTTTTCCGCATCCAGTGACAAAAAAGCCTGTCTTTGCCATGTTGGATCCCTGTCACATGTTGAAGCTGCTGCGGAACACCCTGTGTGATAAAAAGGCTATTGTTGATACGAACAAACAGTTCATATTGTGGAAACACATTGATGAGCTGCATGAAATTCAGTACACAGAAGGCCTACATTTGGCAAACAAACTTAGACAGGCACATGTTAATTGGAAAAACCAGCCCATGAAAGTCTCATTGGCGGCTCAAACGTTTAGTCAATCGGTAGCAGATGCTCTTGGTGAATGCAGAGCTCGAAAAATCCCAAAATTTTCAAATTCCTTGCCAACAGAAAAGTTTATTAGACATGTCAACAACGCATTGGACATTTTAAATTCAAGGCATCCAAGGCAAGAAGGCTGGAAAAGGCCACTGTGTCCTGAAAATGTGACTCGTGTCACTGAGTATGTCGAAGAACTGAAGGCCTACTTTTGCTCACTTAGGGAATCTGCAGCTGGTAAACTAATGATAGAGACCAACCGAAAGACAGGCTTCATTGGCTTTGTGGTCTGCTTAGACAATGCCATTCGTCTATACAACCACTTGGTTACAGAAAATGGCCTATTGGCATATCTTCCGACCTCCAAGCTCAGCCAGGACCACCTTGAGCTATTTTTTGCTGCAATAAGATCATTTGGGCGCTGCAATGACAACCCAACAGCAAAGCAGTTTGCAGCAGCATTCAAGCGTCTGATAGTTCACAATGAGGTCAAGGACATTGATGGTGGAAATTGCTTGCCATTAGAACACATAGAAATTCTCTTTGTAAGCTCCTCTGAAAAACCATCCTCCATCGATGTAATTAACTTCACTGCCCCTCAGAGAAGCCCTGCAGCCAGTGAACCAGTCACGGAAGCAATTTTACAAGATCATGACTACTCTGCCGACCCAGGCAGGGTGTCTGAGCTTGGAGATGCAATTGTTGCGCACATAGCCGGGTTTGTAGTTCGCAGCTTACTGCTTCACCTCCAGTGCGATCAGTGTGCTTCTGCACTAAAGGTGTCAACTCCTCCATCCATGCCTGCATATTCCCTGATTCGTCGAAAAACGAGAGGTGGACTGATCTACGCTTCAAATGATGTTCTGAACATTTGCAGACAATGTGAGAAAGAGCTGCGTAGGGCTCTGGTGTGCTCGCCACTACCATCCCAAAGGCTTGCAGCTAAAGTTGCAATGGCCACTATGACAACCTTTGTCGGCAAGGACTTCTTTAAAGTGTTAGATCAGCACATGCTCGAAAATCACCCGCTTGAATGCCACTCATCCCATCTTGTGAGGGCAATCATAGATAAGTACCTAGATGTGAGACTGCGCTACGTTGCCAAGATGACAACGGAACGTCTCCATCAGGAAAGAATTAGGCAAAAGCACACAAAGCTGACGCAGTTCAAGGGCCAATAAATCTAGAAAATCTTGTAAATTTTTGTACTATCATTGGCTAATTATTTACAACTACTCGAAATTTTTTACATCAAAGCGCATGGCCTACATGTTGTTTTAAGGGCTTCGCAGGCAAACACCACACAGTGGTTATCAATCATGTTGTATATATTGGAGGGCTAGGGGTAAATCGGACCACTTGAGCTGTTGCATTTGGCAGGTGAACAGTACACTGGACTTTTTTAATGTTGCCACAACAATGTGTGGCCGCTAAGGTGAGGATAGTGCCTGCAACCTTGTGCAGAGGAGCAGGATCCCTTTTGCTTGATTATATTCTTTTTGTTTAATCATCCACTGTGTAGGACCGACTGGTCTTGGTGATATCATAGGCAGGGCACTGCTTAGATCACTGAGAGCACAAAAAGGCATACTATTGAATTAGAATGGTTGCATTCTTGTGAACATGACAGCATAGTTCCACAAGCGCTGTGCCGCCATGGCAGTCAATTGACGTGGTGAACCAAGCTGGTGCCTTGTGTAGAGAAATATAAACCTCGCATTCATGTTGGTCATTTGCTTTGGCTGCACACTGACAAAGCATAGTTAGGGTGCCTGAACCTTTCTAACCTGTCATTGGCAAGTAGCACTCTGGGAAGAATACACCTGACTCATCATGCAATAAGTTAAAATTCCAAGGCAATACATGGGCTCTAAGAGATGCCATAGCGGCGGGATCTGGATTAATTTTGACTGCCTGGAGGTTCCTCGGCATGTATCTAAACTCAAGTACACAACCGCATTTGCATTCTGCACTCACAGAAATGCAACTACATCTGGGAATCAGACCCGCAACTTTGCACTCATGAAGCACTATTGCCACTGAGCCACCATGACTTGTATTATTTAGCTGCTGTGACTCGCAGTACAGGAAAAACTGCTACACAAGTTTCCTCAGGGTTAAATTATGTTCGTGATGGCTCACACAATTCCTTTATCTATCAACTTCGGCAGTCCCACCAGGTTTTGTGTTAAGGAGGAGGAATAAACTTTTCTTGTAGAACCAGCACTTTATGATGACCGGCCCTAAGCCTCCCATGAGGGGACGTCGAGGGCTTGCCTCGCCGCCGCCTCACGGGCGTGCTGGGTCGCCCAGATTTGGTCGTCGAGGGCGGAGCTCCACAGAACCTCACGCAAGCCTCGATGAGAGGGTCGCGGTGTTAATATGTGTGTACTGTGCTGGGCACTCCCACAGCATATGCGGAAGCATAGCCGGGTGAGTGCCACAGCACCGGCAGTTGGGGGTACTGTAAACTTCAGGGAATATAAGGTGGAGGCGGGCGGGTGAAGGGTACGTATTTGTTTGTAGTAGACGCAGGGCGGGCTCTGGATTAATTTTGACTGCCTGGAGGTTCCTCGGCATGTATCTTAACTCCAGTACACAACCGCATTTGCATTCTGCGCTCACAGGAATGCAACTACATCTGGGAATCAGACCCGCACCTTTGCACTCGTGAAGCCAGCGCTTCACGAGTGCAAACCACGAACCTTCCCCCCACCTCACCCCAAGTTCTGTGTTAAGGCATTTGTTTTTTTAGTGACTTTGTAAAGCGCATATATTGTTCAAGAGCGTTGTATGCAGACATCAAACTTTTTTTAGGGGAGAAATATGATGCCTTATTGTAAATTGCGCAAGTACATGCTTGTTGTCTTGCTGAATGCTGTAGCTTGAATCACCTGCATGCGAATTCTGCTTAAACAATTGTTCTGTTCAGCACCAAGCTAAACAGTATGGACAATGACGGTAGGTTAGCTGGCCTACCTTTCACTAGAGCAAACTGTGCGATGACATGGGCATGCTATGATTGCTCTCAATGCATTAGGCATGAGCTAAGTATACTATTGAGGATGACAATGTATTTTTCAAAGTTTGATCCTGTATGCCTTTTACCTGACCTTTGTGGAAATTTGCCTCCGTCACCTGGAATACCGTTGGTTTTACTACTTCCAAAATAATTGAATGTGCTCACTTTGTTTACTTGCTTTACAGTAGCCTTTTATGAGGCCAGATTCACTGCAACCACGAACATTTGGTGTATACCACTCAATGGGTGTTTTAAATACCGTGAAATATTCATTCATTTGAGGTTCACAATGTAATAGAGCCGTCGCCTCTTAATTTTGTGGTGTGTTGACTCAGCTTCGACGGTGCTGATTTTTTTGTAGATATGTGATAAAACATAAGATTTGTTGTACATTTTACTTGCAGCAAAATGCATTGTATTTCAGTGTTGACGTACTTAGTTTGTGGGTCTGACCTCGCATCAATTTTTTCATCTTTGACTTTGTGGACTACCACTCTTATTTTTTTTATTTCTGAATATGTATTGCCTATTTTTCTGACATGCACCATCACCAAACCCTTTAAATATTTGTGAGTACATCGCAGATATAAATATTGTACAATTATAACCCTGTAGCGAAGATGTTGCATACAAGGCATTTGTCAGCTAAACTGCAGCAGTGACATTCAAGGAAAGCTGATCCCATTGAAGAGTTTTATTAAAGGTACCAATACTATGTGTGATATAGTTTACTTTGTATAACATTATTGTATACAAATGTCCTGTTGCATACAAGTATGCTGACTTATACTGATACCATTGAGCAGTGGCACAATAAGTTTTCCTACTTGCTGTTCATTATCTTTTGTGCATACTCTGCAATGTACTTCATTTGTATTATGAATGTGAAATACATTATATATTATATTATAAATTTGTGTGAAATCTTCTGGCTTCTATAGGTGCAATAAACATTGAATAAAGAATGAAACAATTACTGTTGTCATAAAAATGTGCTTTCCAGAGTACAAGCACACCAGCAACACAATGAATCCACAAGTGCAAATGAATGCTGCCATTTCTCTCTTGCCGCTATATGTATTCAGTTTTCATGCCATTTCACACTAGCAGAGAGAAGGGTCCTCCTGGCAGTGTTTGACTCTCGGACATAATTCTGCTGTGAAGCTATACTCACATTCGAAAACAGCTGAATAAACTCTAGATAATGCACAAATTCCGTCCATTTGCTTTACTACATAACGATAGTGGATCCCCGAGGCGCGTCGATCAACAGCGTCGTCGCACCATACAATCGTAGAAAATAGTGCACGCAAATATGAATAAACGGCGACGACTTCGGCGTTTAGAATGCAGGCTAATGCTATTTATTTTTCTCAAAACAAAAGACGCACAGCAGAGCTAGGTTTCTTGTTGCATTTTCGCTTAGTGGAGTAAGCGAAAATCCGCCAAAAAGCGTCCTTCAAAACATCTCGTTTCTTCCTAGGTGCAAGACAGCGGGACAAAAATTAGCACGATAATACGCACCGCAGTTTAAGGTGCACAACAGCTGATTTGACGAAACTTGAGTACGAGGGAAAAATAGACGACACTCGGGCGTGTGGACGGGTTTCGATCCGCGAGCGCTGGCAACTCCACTAACCGCGGTGGTAAGCGCAAGTGACGTCTTGAAAATTTTCTGTCTTCATGAGTCAGGCGCCCCAGTCTTGCTCCACGTTTCAAGGCATCGCCGGCGCGGACCTGGAGACCCAGAGGGGTCTACTCGAGCAGGCCCGGCGAGCAGCTCTGGCCAGTGGAGTCTCGGAATAGGGACCCACCCACCCGCTCCCAACACCCCTTTCCTGTCCAATCAATAAAATGTTATTCTCTCTCTCAAGGTATCGCATTTGAAGCGAAGAACGACGCGCGCAGTAGCAGAAAACCACCACCCGCATACGGGCCTCCAAGCCTGTGACGGCAGGCGCCACTAAAAGTTACCACGTACCAAACAATCACGAATGTTCCGGCAACCTTGTGGGCCTTTTCCGCCCCATAAGGCACCGCGCACGGGGCCCCTGAGAGAGGGAGGGGTGGCTTCAGAGGAGGTTGGCTTGCCGAGGCTAGCGGAATCACGTGACGCTCCCTCCTAGTATTTTTTACCTCCATGCATCGAGCCGCCCACGATTGGTCAATAGGTGACCCGTAAAACGAGCAATCGCAGGGAATTGTGGGGCGCGTCGTCTGCTTGCAGCTTCCGGTTCGACGGACGACGCGGCGGCATCGGCGGCATGCCCGGCGCACGTGTTTTTCTACGCGGTTTCAACTGTAAGTCGTGCGAAGCTTTCCGTCCGCTTTGTCGACCACCAATGTCGTACCATTCATGCAGCTGATTTCTAGGTTTCAGTTCACTCTGGGCGCGACGATGACGAGCCAAGAAAAGCAAGGATACGTTTTCATTCGTAAAGGAACTCTGGCTTTCGTTTCGGCGGCCTTTTTTGTTTCTGCCAGGTTTAGCTCTACGACATTTGCCGTTGCTTGTACGCACCGTCACTGACTGCTCTGCCTGCGGGTCAGTCAGACAGGTGAAAAAGTTATCATTATCCGGTAATTTATCAAGCGTATAGAAGCATTAGAAAATCGGGTGCTGAGGCGATGGTTACAGCGGTGCATGCTGCTCTGTGATCGTAGCTAAAAACCCAATATCGTCGGTATAATGGCGCAGCTAGTGCTGAAAGTGATAACGTTGCGCGCTGTCAACGGCATTTCTCGGTCGAAACTCTAAGTTCATTTGAAGTGGCACGTAGTTAGACGTTCTCGCTTTTTTGTCAACAATGGCCGTATCACCGTCATATTAAGGCTGCGCATTATCTCTATGTGTGTTGAAGGAGCTAAGGAGGGCTAGTTGGTTAAGAGTATTATGCATCTCGCTGTGTCCCGCTTAAATTCGCGCCGTAAAACCTCGTTTCATATTACCTCTATATGTGCATGTGAGTACTGAAATAGTTCTGGTTGCCTGAGTCAATGTTAGAGAAAAATAGTTCTGGTTGCCTGAGTCAATGTTAGATCTTAGTTAATTGGGGTTTAGTGGCGCAAAAGCGACTAAGGCTATGCTGCGCCAAACACAAGGTGTTATGAATAAAAATTTTAAAAGAGCAAAGGCTGTGTTTGTTTATAGCCTGTTTAAATAGCCAGTAACTTCTAGAAATTTAAAAAGGTGTGGCAATGGCACTAGTGCATCATCTCCTAAAACTAAGGCAGGGTGTAACGGTATGTGCAATTTGTATAAGTTCTGCAAAAGGTTTCGTCTCTCTGTTTCGATATGTTTACATGTCAGTAAAATGTGCATGACTGTGAGCGGTTCATGGCAATTCTCGCATATTGGTGGGTCTTCTTTTGTGAGTAAAAAGTTGTGTGTGAGGTGTGTGTGCCCAATTCGTAGTCGACATAAGACTACTTCAATGAACCGTTCCTGATGACTACATGACTTCCATTCGCCAAGTACGGGTTTAGTGAGGTGTAGCTTGTTGTTTGTACAATGGTCCCATTCGTGTTGCCATTTTGACCTCACGGCCTTCCGAATCGCGCGCATACTATCTTTATATGGGAGTGTTGTGTTTATGTCTTTGTATGTTGCCATTGATGCACATCTGTCAGCTGCTTCATTGCCGGGTATTCCAACATGGCTTGGTACCCAGCAAAATCTAATTGATCTGCCGTATTTGTTGGATGTTAGCAGGTTTAATATATCCCCCAACAGGGGTTCACATTCGGATTTCACGTGTAGAGCCTTCAGTGTGCTTAAGGAATCAGTGTATATGACTGTTTTTGTGTTTGTCAGCGATGATCTTTTTAACTACAGTCCATATTGCGTAGACTTCCGCCGTGTAAGCAGAGGCGTGCTGTGGTAGTCTAATACTTGTTTCCCAATTTTTTGTCACGACCCCCACGCCAACGTGTTCTTTTGTTTTAGAGCCATCAGTGTAATATTCCATGTAATTTTTATATTTGTCCTGAAGAGCGCGAAATTCTTGTATGATGTGTTCGTGTGGGGTGTCATTTTTGTTTAGAGGGGTTAATGCCCAGTCGCATAACTCTATGATCTCGCACCATGGGGGTAATCGTTGTGGCCTTTTAGCAACCTGAAGGACCTCATGAGGAATGTCATAATCACGACAGTATTCTTCATATCGCAGCAGAAGCGGTTTAATCATGTTTGGTTTATTTGTGTAGTGTAAGCGTGAGTTGCACTGTGTGACTATGTTGTAGCATATGTGTTCTGGTGATGACTGGATTATAAGTATATAGGAAAACGTTAGTAACACTCTGCGGTGCTGTAAAGGGGGCTCATTACATTCAGTGTATAAACTCTGGACAGGTGATGTTCTGTAAGCACCACTTGCCAGTCGTAGTCCAAGGTTATGAATTGGGTCAAGTCGTCGGATGTAAGACGGTCTGGCTGATCCATAAATGATGCTACCATAGTCTAATATGCTACGTACTAAAGAGCGGTAGATGTGTAGCAGGCATTTACGGTCAGAGCCCCAGCGCTTCCGTGACAAGACTTTGAGGATGTTAAGTGCATTGTTCCTTTTAATTTTAAGATTATTTATGTGCGCAAGAAAGTTCAACTTTTTATCAAACAGAACGCCCAGAAACTTGTGTTCTTGTTTTACCGGTAGTATGGCTTCCTGTAACTTAAGCGTGGGATCTGGTTGCAGGCCTCTTTTCTGTGAGAACACAACACTAATTGTTTTTTCAGTTGAAAAACGAAAACCGTTTTCAGACCCACTGCGTGAGTTTGTTTAATGTAATTTGAGTTTGCCGTTCGCAGGTTGCCATGTTCGATGCACGACATGCAATTTGTAGATCATCCACATATAACGAGTGCATAACAGATGGTGGAATTACATTATTCACCGAGTTCATTTTTATGACAAACAGTGTTGTGCTTAATACACATCCCTGTGGCACACCATTTTCTTGGATGAATATGCGTGAGAGCACCGTTCCTAAACGCACTTGAAAGGTTCGGTCGGACAGGAAATCGGCTATACATTTGAGCATTCTACCGCGGATCCCTAAATCCGCTAAGTCCCTCAAAATACCAAACCTCCATGTTGTGTCACATGCCTTTTCTAAGTCGAAGAAAACTGTAAGACAATATTGTTTGTGTAGAAAGGCAGTACGTATCTCGTGTTCTAGCCGGACTAGATGGTCTGTTGTAGAGCACCCTTTCTTGTACCCACTCTGATGGTTGTCCAGCAGGTTCTCGGTTTCAAGGACGTATGTCAATCTTATGTTTATAATTGTTTCATATGACTTTGCAAGACAGCTTGTGAGTGCTATAGGCCTGTAGCTGGTTGCTGTTGTAGGATGCTTTCCAGCTTTCAAGAAAAGGATTATAATTGCTTTCTTCCACTCATTCGGCATTTTTCCCATTTCCCAGATTACATTGAAGAAGCGAAGTAAGGTATCCACTGCTTTAGGGGAGAGATGTGCGAGCATTGTATAATGTACTCTGTCTGGACCGGGAGCTGTCTTTTTGCCAGAAGTGAGTACCCTGTTGAGTTCTTGGAGTGTTAAGGGGGTGTTATACGACCTCTCGGAACTTCCTGTTGTCGGAAGCTTTTGTTTTTCTGCTGATTGCTTATATTTTTGAAATTTAGGAGAAAAGTTTGCCGAGCTTGATATGTCATAAAAATGCTGCCCTAATATGTTTGCTTGCTCTTCTAAGTTTGTTTGCTTGCCTGGGGGTGAGAGTATGGGGATCGTGTAAGGCGTGTAGTTCCCTCTAAACTTACGAAGTTGATCCCACATTCTTTTGGATGTTATCGAGCTATTTATGGATGATATATAATTTTTCCATGACTGTCTTTCGGCTTGCCTGCGTGTGTACCTGGCTTTCGCTTTTGCTTTTTTGAAAAATAGGAGGTTATCTTGTGTTGGTTATCGCCGAAAGATGTCCCACGCTTTGTTTTGTAGCTTTTTAGTTTCTGTAGATCCGTTCGTCCACCAGGGTTTTAATTTTTTCCCTAAAACGCCAGAGGATTGAGGGATTGTCTGTTCTGCTGCAGTAAGTATACTGGCAGTAATTTTTTCATTTAATTCATCTATAGTTAATCCATCTGGTATGTCATCCAGACTGGCTTTTTCAGTGAAGAGAGGCCAGTCTGCTAGATGAAGTTTCCAACGGGGTGATCTCGATGGTATGGTGGGGAAAGGAGATGTTTTTTAATAATAGAAGGCATATGGTCACTACCGTAAGGATTCTCGATAACACTCCATTGGAAGTCGTTAAATATAGATGGGGAGCACAGCGCCAGGTCAAGACAGCTCATAGCTCCTGTGCTTGGGGAACAGTAAGTTGCAGCACCAGTGTTTAACAGGCATACGTCATTTGTTAGGATAAAATCTTCAAGTGTTTGTCCCCTGGTGTCATTTGTTTTGCTACCCCATAACGTGTTATGTGCGTTAAAATCACCCGCGATTAAAAAAGGTTCTGGTAGCTGGTTTAAAATTAGCTCTAGGTCTCTTACAGTAAAATGTGAGTGTGGTGGAATGTATAGTGAACAAATGGTGATGGTTTTGTGTGCTAAAATGGTCACAGCAACGGCTTCTATGTGACTGTTAATGGCAACTTCCCTCGCTGCGATACCTGCTTGCAGAACAATGGCTACACCACCCGAAAGTCGGCTCGCCTGGGTACGGTCTCGTCGTACCACAGTGAAGCCTTTTAAAAAAATTTATGTTTTTCGCCTAGGTTTGTTTCCTGCAAGCACAAGGCCACAGGAGAGAAGTTGCTTAGCATGTCTTTGATGTCACCTAGGTTACGTAGGAGTCCTCTACAATTCCAGTGGATAATAAAAGCCACGTTGAAACAGAAAGGTAAAAAATGGCATTACGAGTGAATAAGAGATAAGAAAGATGTTTGGTGACATAGACCTAAAGAAGGCTAATATAAAAAGAGCGATAACCTTTACGTTATCACTTTCTTAATTAGCGTGGTTATTGGGACTTTGTCCCTCTTTGCGCGCTCGAGAGAGCGCTTGTCCTTCGGCGTCGACGACACCGGGGTTTTTGAGTCGACCTCCATCGCTCTCCCTGAGGCGCTGGAGGACCGAGAGTTGGGCGCCGAGACACGTGTCTCGGGCCTTGGGGTTCGATTGATTTTAGGGCCCAGCGGGGCTGGTGTCCGCGGGTCCTTCGAAGAGTATGGAGCAGTGCTGACTGCTTCCACCGCGGGGGCGGGAGGGGTCACTGCAGGGCCACTGTGTGTGGGCCCGCAGGACTCCCGAGGCCTCTGTGACGCTGCCCCCACCTGCGTCACTTCGGCATAACTTCTTCTCGAAAGGTAAGACAGTCGCTTTCTTGCTTCATAGAATGAGATTTTTTCTTTCACAGTTAGTGCAATTACTTCTTTTTCTTTTTTCCAGCAAGGGCAGGACCGCGAGTAAGCTGCATGGTCCCCTTTGCAGTTTACACAGTGTAGAGAAGAAGTGCAATTGTCAGATTGGTGATCATTTGAGCTGCATTTAGCACAGGTTGTTTGTCCTCGGCATGCGTGTGAAGCATGTCCAAACCTTTGACACTTGAAACATCGTCTGGGGTTCGGGATATATGGCCTGACATTTACTTTTACATACCCTGCATTGAGAGAGGTAGGCATTTCGCTTGTTCCAAAGGTGAGTATTACATGTTTTGTCGGGATTTCTTGATCGTTTCTGCGGATGACAATTCTTTGTACTTTGGTCACGTTTTGTTCCTGGAAACCCTCCAGCAGTTCCTCATCGCTCAAGCCAAGGAAGTCCTCCTCGGATATCACACCTCTACTTGTGTTTAGAGTTCTGTGGGCTGAAATTGTAACTGTGGCATCACCAATACTGGGAAGTTCTGAGAGCTTTTCTACTTGATCTTTATCATTTAGTTCTAGGAGGAGGTCCCCGCTAGACATTTTTGAGGCTTTATATGTCGGTCCAATTTTGTCTTTTAGGCACTTGGCTACCAGGAAGGGAGACAGCTTTCTCACGGGTGTGTTGTTTTCACTGTGGACTACATAATACTTGGGGAATGCTGGGGTGTTGCTCCGAAAGGAGAACTGGAACGTTGCTTCGGTGCGGCCTCTTTTCAGAGGCCGATCATAGACGACAGAGGTTTGCGCTGCCATAAGAAGATGTATATGTTCGGCAACAGCGCCGACCACCCACCACGGAGCCCAACGAGGGGACGCGGCAGAGCTTGTACACAAGTCTGCACGACGCCAGTCGTACGCCGCTACTATAACCAAATATGGTGTACCCAAGGTAGGATAGCCACACACGGTTAACCCTTGCCGCCAGGGAGAATGGAAGTAAATGGAAGAAAGTAGAAGACAGGACAGGCTAAACAGTGTGAGAGAGAGACGAAGATTGGGGAGAGAGATACAGGAAAAGGCGACTACCGATTTCCCCCGGGTGGGTCAGTCCGGGGGTGCCGTCTATGTGAAGCAGAGGCCGAAGAGGTGTGTTGCCTCCGCCGGGGGGCCTTAAAGGTCCAAACACCCAGCATTAGCTCAGCCTCCAGGATCCCCCTTTCCCCAGACACGGCTAAGCCACGCACGGCTACGCGTGGGAGGGTCCAACTCCCGTGTGCTCGGGTCCGTGGTGTCGCAACCCACCAAACGCCTGCTTGCGCAGACGCCCCTGCGGGGCAATGTTAGAGAAAAATAGTTCTGCTTCCTGAGTCAATGTTAGAGAAAAAAAATACCTTGGGGAATCATTCCGTGTCGGCCCTTACACAGCTAAAGGCCGCCTGATAAATGGCGCTGTGAGTTCATTTTCTTTTTGTTCACGGATGGCCTCTGCCTTGGAAGTGGCAGCCATTCCTCTAATGCTTGTGCACAGCTGACTTAGCAAGGGTTGCTTCAAGGCAGTAGTTACATGCGTTCACCTTTAACGCTTGAATATGAGCAGCCTACGGCTGAACAGCCGACGATGGTTTTGCTAGGCACCTGCAACCGGGTAATCTTCGAGTGGGACAAAGCCGGACTGCAAGCGCAAGTGGCTCAGTCAGCTAAGACGTTGCGCTGCTGAGCACGAGCTCGCGGGATCAAATCCCGGCCGCGGGGGCCGCCTTTCGATGGAGGCGAAATGCGAAAACGCCCGTGTGCTTGCGTTGTAGTGCATGTTAAAGAACCCCAGGTGGTCTTAAATTAATCCGGAGCCTTCCACTACGGCGTGCCTCATAATCAGAACTGGTTTTGGCACGTAAAACCCCAGAAACAAGAACGGACTGCAAGCGCATCATTTGAATTCAACGGCGAAGCGGTGGCGGCGGCTGCGCTGACTCGAACCGGAAAAAGCTAGCAGACGGCGCATCCCACAATCCCACGCTATTTTACGGGTCACCTATTTGAACCGTGAGCCGCACACGATTGGTCAATTTGAACGGCGACGATCAATTCGTCATTCGTTCCTTCCTCCGTTCCATTTTGGAACGCGTACAAGATCGCGCCCCTAATATACTTCTAACACCGTGCAATAGACAACGGATAGAAGCATCGATAACGTTCGAGACTTCCCTACATGCAGGCGCGTCCTGTGCCTAGCGTTAACATTTGTTAGCCGGTGAAAAGCGGTCACCGGTGAAAGCTAAACATGTAGACGTGTCATTATTTCCACGCTAATTTTCCCCAAGTCACTCAGCACTTTCTTCTCTATTATATTTACAAGTGAATATGGTAGTAAAAGACAAACATTAAGAAATATGGCTTCCATCAAGGCAAGGTGCATTGTAACAGCCGAAACTGCCTAAAATCGAAACAAGGCTGCGGTTCTGTAATGCTTTGCAGGTCTATGTGCACCGGCTCATTTTCAGGTACTTTGCTACTGTTGTACTGTTGCTATTGTACTGTTGCTGGGTTGTGATGTAAAAAGCAGTGAGCTCGGCTGCCGCATTTTGACAGTGGTCGGGACAGCCAAGTCGAAGCTCCGTTTTCGCCTTAACCACCTGTACAAGAGGAAGGATACTGACTGCATGTATCCCGAACAGGCTGAAAGCATGTCGTCAAAGCATTTTCCAGGTCAGTTACGAATTTGTAGAGGGGGGGGGGCAAAGGTGTACAAAATATTGCCATTGTCATTTATGCGAGCGAACTGTGCAATGTTGAAGTTCCCTGCCTCCTCTTTGGTCATTAAAAGCAAATTCAGACAGCTTTCGCAGCCTCCCTTCACGGCGTATTTTCTGGCTACAGAAATGAAATATTAGCCGTCTGTCACTTGATTCTACAGCGCAAGTGGAATGGTCTCGTGGTATTTACAGAAGCACGGCATCTATGTTGCCTGCATCTAGACGTTTATCAACAAGTACCTGCCTGCCACTTGGGAGAGCTTTGCTGGCCAGCATTTGCAGCCAAAAGGGCACCGAGAATGCCAGGCTCGCACTTTCGTGTGGAAATTGAGCGGGCAAGGTTGTTAAATGCAAGACAGTTTACAGTAACTTTACGAACTGCTGAGGAGTTGGGTGGGTGTTGCAACCAGGCGACAGGCGCACAATTCTAAAAAGATGCATCTTTTTGGAATTGCTATATGTCCCAGCCGGTTACAAAGAAAACATCTTTGGGGCGTCCCTTGCCTGTTCATTGGACCCCGATTCCTCGTCTCACCTGCAGCTGCCATCGGCGCGTCCTTGCCACTCTTTCCTAAATTCCTTAGACCCTGCGCCTCTACAAACTGATCTGAGTGCGCTGCCATCCATTGGCTTAGTATGCTAGTCATCAGGTATCTAAAACCTACATGTTCTGTTAGGTAGGCCAACAGTGACAGCCAGGCGCGTAGCCACGGGGGGGGGGGGGGGGGCTGATGGGGCTTCAGCCCCCCCCCCCCCCCCCGAAAATTTTTCGTGCTGTCATGCACCGCCGACCAAAACAACCACCGGCGCCGGGAATCATTGTGGATTTTGTCTACAATGTATTTTTGCCACTAGAAAAGACATTTCGGCGGGAAAATTGTGAACTCGGGCTTGATTTCGTGGCAACGCCCATGCACCAGGATTCACATAACGTAAGGAGCCCCAGCCGATCACAAAGTTTCAAGGGCTTTTCGATAGCGAGCGGGCGTGTCGCGGCATCTCGCAGCGGCACGAAAATCTACGGAGCGCATGGATTTAAATTCCGAAACTTGACGGGTATAAATTTCTCATACACTTTTGACGCAAAAAGTGCACTGACATTTGCAAAGGCGTGCTTCTGATTTTTAATTCTGGAACTTTCTGGGTTTAATGTTTTTATAAACTTGGGCCAACATGCACGCACTCGAACGCGCGAGTCCAAGCCGTTCCAGAAATGGAAGCACGCGCTCACTCGCAATCTTCCACACACACGAAAATATTAAATATCACCGTGACTGTCAGCTGACTGTCAGCTGGCATCTGAGAATTTTCTCCAAACATTTTCAGTAAGCGCTCCAAATATGATCGATCAGCTGGACTAGGGCAGGCAGAGTAAAGTAAGAGAAAACAGAAGAAAATTAACGGTGTCTTATTGAGGCAGTTCTTTTTTGCGGGCGACAAGATCTGGCTCTCCGTGGCCATACAGGGACAGTGGTCCTGTGGATTGAAGCAAAGCCCCGCTTAAAATATGGGTATTTCAAAGCGATTCTTCGCGTGCGAGCTGATTGTGGACATACATATCTGAAGAACCATTTGGGAAGTTGCCCCAATAATGCCTCGTATTTAAACCAGACGTACAAAACCAAATTATAGAAATTTGTGGTGAAATTATCAAAGAAAGCCTAGATGCAAAAGTGTACGCTGCAGGCTGCTTCTCCGTACTTGCTGACGAAACGACGGATATTGCTGGAATCGAACAGCTTACTGTTTGTGCAAGGTAACTAAACAAGGATGTCAACGATGTCGAAGGAAGGAAGGAAGGAAGGAAAATAAAAGGTGAAGGGCAGAGAGGTTAACCAGCTTAAGTGTCCGATTGGCTACTGTGCACAGTGGGATGGGGTAAGGGCAGAAAAGATTAGAAAACAAAAGAGGATTTTAAAAAACTAAAAGAAACGTATCAGTCCGCACATTCTATAGTTTTTCACTAAGTCCTGTTTTTTTTTTTAAGCGTAATTGCGTTTTTAAAGCAGTTCGTTCCGACGTCGGCTGGGACCAGGGAACAAGAATTGTGGCTTCCGTAAGAGGACGGCTGTCTACCTTGTCGAGCGTGGTGCTGAGGAAACGAGGTTTTAGCACAGGAATAGATGCCCTCTCTCATGGAGACTGCAGGTTATATGTATATGTGTACAGAGCACTGCACGGGCTCGGGCTCGGCGTGTGCTTTTTGACCTGGGCCCGGGCCGGGCTCCGGCTTTCTGGTGGTGTGCATGTAACGTGCAGCGAGTTATTCTCGGGCGTTTCAACTCTGAAAAACGTATTTTTCGGTCTCGGGCCGGGCCTCGGGCCTAAGGTAAAGGGGTGGCGGGCCGGGCCGCGCGGGTAACGTAGATTATTTCCGGGCCCGGGCCGGGCCCGGGTCTCGCCATAAAAGTTTTGTTCGGGCTCGGGCGGGCAGCCCAACGTAAAAACGGGCCCGGGCCGGGTCCAGGCTGAAAAAATCGGCCCGTGCAGTGCTATAGTACAAACTGCTGCATATTCTAGTCGCCCTTCCAGTGCCACTGCAGCGCAGAGAGATTTTCAAACATGAGATTACTAAAAAACCACTTGCGCTTTACAATGAGGAACGCATGGTTATGCTGGCGCTTCTATACGCCCACAGAGACGTCGCCATCAACGTTTCCGAAGTTACTGAACGCTTCGCTAAACCTACCCGCCGAGTGAAGTTTATCGTTTAGATAGCGAAGCAGCAAAAATCAATGCCTGTAAAAATATCTGTTACTTCACGTTCCTATATAAGCTTGTAATTATGAAAACATATGACTGTTTCTTAGCTTTTAAAACCACAGAAATTTTCACCGTTTATTGTAACAGTTAGCATGATGATCAAAATTATCCTGGGAATAGAAAAATTACGGGGACATCAATAACCAATTTTGACAAACCTTGCTTATTGAAAGCCCGGCACATGCGGCGTTTCCCCCAAAACGCACTTGCCACATCAACTTGCCGCATCATCTGTGGCTTTCGTTTTTCCTTTTCTTTCCTTTTTAGCTACATGTATTTACTTCTTTTTTGAAACGAAGCAATAGCCTTCTTTGCCTTTGGGTGCAGAATAATTGTTGCCGTTGTGCAGGCAGTTAAAATACGCATTTTCGTATTGATTTCTGCATTCTTTTTCTCTTATTCTAGCCACATGGTGCTGTCGCGATCGCAGCATGGCCCAAATGCATATCACAATTTCTGAGATCATAGTTTTGTTCTTGTCTGTATCGTCTGTCTTTATACTCCTATGCGTGAAGTTTACTATCTGTGACTGCGCAACATGTTTATTTGTCTTGTTTAACGCATTATATACAATGACGTTTCCTTAGATACGTAGATTTATTGCAGACTTATACGTATATTTAAATATCTTGTTGCGAGGTTTTGTGTATAAAAGCAGTAAACTTGGTTTCACGCGACACTTTCTTGCCGTTTATCTTGGCATTTGTATATTCCATTCTATCTTCGCATTTCTAATGTATATTTTGCGGAACTTCTGCTTTTTATATGTACTCGTTGTTGCAACTATAATTTCGGTACAATTACAATATACGACCGGCAACATCTGCTCCTGCGCAATCCATTGCAACGAATGACAGCGTCATTGAGGTTTTTCCCTGGCCGTTGCATATGTACAAAAATGTAAACAAGGTTGTTAAATGACAAAGATTCATCAAAATAATTGTCAACTTGTTCATTTTATGGCCTTTACGTTTTTCACACCAGCTGCACGCACTGCTTTGCTGGTTTCGAACTGATATAGTTCTAAAGTTCGCGTGATATATTCTTTACTTATTACATAGACCCAAAAAAAAAAACCGTGGAAGCATTGATATCAGCTATTACTGCCACAATTTTTGGGACATACGAAGCTATTCTTTTATGAAACAAACACATAATTTACTTGTCTTGACTGTGCGTAGCGTTAAATAACTCTTTTTCAGCACCTAATACACAATGGCATTGGCAATGGCAATGCAGTTATTATTCATGTATTTGATGCCTCGACAACGTTTATAAAGAGGAGGCCGCGTTGCAACTTGAGCCCCCCCCCCCCCGAAAAAATTTCTGGCTACGCCACTGGTGACAGCACATCAGACAGTGTCGCACGTAATCATGTAGCTGTAAACTGGCTTAGCAAACCCTGTATCCGTTAGTGTTCTTTTCCCATGCACTACGGAGCGACAAAATATAATGAAGCCAGCTTTCGGGTTCTTCACTCGGCGAACCACGGAAAGTCGGCGGCTCCCTGGGTTTTTGTATCACGACCGCAGATATTGGCACATGGGCTGTCATGGTAGCTGCTACCTAGGTCATAACTCTTGCCCTCTTGGTCTTTGTCGGGGAGGGGTTCGTACTCCGGCGGCAAGTTTAGTACTGTGGGGCTAGCTCGCTGGTAGGGGTAGGTGTCGACGTCTTGTGGACGGTGTGGGCTTGGCTCACGGCTGACGGAAAGGGGGGGGGGGGGGGGGGGTCCGGTACAAGTACATAAATGCACCTCCACCAGGGGCGTGATCTTGTACGCGTTCCAAAATGGAACGGAGGCGCTCCGTTCCATCGAGCCGCACACGATTCGTCAATTTCAACCGCGACGTTCAAATTGACCAATCGTGTGCGGCTCGATGGAACGGAACGCCTCCGTTCCATTTTGGAACGCGTACAAGATCGCGCCCCAGATGTCAAGTAGCAGTGACGTTGAAGAAAGCAGTGCTAAAACTGTTAATTACGAAGCTGATTCTTTATTGGGCGATCCTGTGCCCAGCAAAGAAACTAACTCACTTTACAACATGAGCGGCGAGCACAAATCGTCGGC
The DNA here is from genome assembly GCF_013339745.2 of Dermacentor silvarum. Classification (NCBI taxonomy): domain Eukaryota; kingdom Metazoa; phylum Arthropoda; class Arachnida; order Ixodida; family Ixodidae; genus Dermacentor; species Dermacentor silvarum. The sequence continues at coordinate 399,492,302 of NC_051154.1, read as the reverse complement.
CGTCGATAAACTGATCAGCGGCGAAACGCGCTGGTTTTTATATATGAGTCATCGAAGGTTCCAGAGTATTCCGTGGTACCCGCGTGTCTTCCAGAAAGTACTAGAAAATTCGCTGTCGCTCGTACAATCAGATTACAAAGCGTCGGTGACAACAGACAACGGATAGAAGCATCGATAACGTTCGAGAAACTTCCGATACATGCAGGCGCGTCCTGCGCCGACCGATAACGTTTAACATTTGTTAGCCGGTGAAAAGCGGTCACTGGCGAAAGATAAACAAGTACACGTGTCAATATCGATTCCAACCCTCTGAAATGGGGTCTCAATAGTAGGCATGTTGCCTAGAGGTGCCCGTGGGGCAAGGCATTTTGGAATGGTTCTCTCGCATATATCGCACGACTTGACAAATCTCTTTGCCTTCACTAATGCCTGGTCAGTAGAACTCGGCGGTCACTTTGCCGGTAGTCCTTTTAATTCCCTGGTGACCCGCAAGGAGAGCTTCATGTCCTAACTTGAGCACTGTCAATATATTGGGTCTCGGTTCTACAAGCTGTTTCACTTCTTTTCCTGATGCAAATTTGTGCTTTCTATAAAGCATATGTTTCTCGATTCGGGCTCATGTCCAGCATGGGAGGCAAAGCGTTTTCCCAATGCATCAAAGCACTTTCGAAGCAACGTGCCAGGCATGCGGGGTTCGATACACTTTTTCCGGTCCGGTTGGCTCATATTTATCAAAAGGAGAGCAAGGAGATCATTGATTCTATCTGGCTGTCTTCCATAGGCCACTTGAGAAGACTGATCAGGCAAGCAGGTTTCTCTCGACTCGCGGGCTTCATCTTCAGACTTGAGAGGTTCTTGCAGGTCCTCCTTTTTCCTGACAGACAGTTCTTCATGTCGAGACTTGGGACTTTTCTCAAAGAACGGTTGCACGTCAATACAATTGTCTATCGGAGATACCCCTTCCATACCTTCCAAGTCTCCCAGATTAACCGGGAGACTCCCGGATTTGGACCGTTTCTTCTGGTTGTTCGGCTGACAGGAAAATCTCCCGGAAATTGCAGCTGTGTCCCGTTTCATTTCTATCCACGTCCAGCGCTTTGTTAGGCCACATTGGCAAAAAAATCCAACCCAAACCAGTTGGAAGTTAGTTCATCGCGCAAAACATTCTTAGCAATTTTTTCCACGATGAACTTCCAACTGGATTGGGTTGGATTCCTTTACGCTGACGGGGTTGTTGGGTGCCCTTGTGGCCCTAGCCTCATTAAGCTAGCTAGTGCCGCGTTCCGCCACTAGCAAACACTACTGTCCATCGTTCTTCCCAGCGTCAGCCGCTGCGTAGGCCCACAGTCAGTCATGGCTTTAAAAGCAAGGAGCGCTAGCGCAAAACGTGTCTTCAAGTATTTTTAATGTAGTGCTCAGCCGAACTGACGCTGGGTATTTTGTTGATACCACAGAGCAATGCAGAGTGCGAGCGGCAATTTAAGATCGCGAAAAATACAAGGACGCAGTGCTGCTCGTCCATGTGTTGCTCGTCTAAGATGCTGGGAAACGTCATCCTGGCAAGATGTGAAAGAAATGAAAGTTCTTACAATGGAACATTCTGTAAAAAATTTTGAACACCCGCCGTGGTTGCTTAGTGGTTTTGGCATTGCGCTGCTAAGCACGAGTTTGCGGGATCAAATGTCAACCGCAGTGGCTGCATTTAATTGGCGGCGAAATGTAAAAACGCCCGTGTGCCGTGCATTGCGTGCACGTTGTAAAGAACCCCAGGTGGTCGAAATTAATCCGGAGTTCCCTACTGCGGCGTGCCTCATAATCAGATGGTGATTGTGGAACGTAAAACACTAGAATGTAATTAAATATTAAAGAATTTTGAATACCGTTAGGGCAACAACGAAATGCTTGCAAAAGAGAGAGAGCAAGGGAGAGAGGAAAGGCAGGGAGGTTAGCCAGAAGTGAGTTTCTGGTTTGCTACCCTACACTGGGGTGGGGGATAAAAGGGGTTGGAGAGAGTGCAAAGAGAGAGAGAGAGAGCGAAAAAAAGACACAGGCATAGGCAACAGAAGAGGCGTTCCAATAACAGACGTTCACACTGGCCAGTGGACTTCAGGAAGCGCAGGAGCGCTTGCACGGCCTTCTGATGCGATGTTGCGTCGCGTCAATGTTGCAGAATTCTTTCTTCCGATAAAGGCTGGTCGTCGAACTGGTTCAGCCCGACGGAAAGCGATTGTCTCTGCACACTGTAATGTGGGCACTACAAAGAACATGAATCGTTTCCGCGTCTCCACAATTGTCACATGCTGCACTGTCGGCCATCCCTATGCGGAACGCGTAGGCATTGGTGAACGCGACGCACAACCATAGCCTGCACAGAAGAGTCGCATCTTTTCGGGGAAGTCTTGGTGGAAGTCGAAGGCTTAAGGTTGGATCCAAGGTGTATAATCGGGCGTTCATAAAATGTGGTTTATTCCAGTCTGATGAAGTGCATTGGCGTGCAAGTAGGCGGAGCATCCTTGCAGCATCTGTCCTAGACAGCGGGATCGATAGGCGGTTGTCTTCTTCATGAGCTGAACGAGCAGCTTGATCTGCACGTTTATTGCCAATGATTCCACAGTGACTTGGCTGCCACTGACAGATTATTTCGTGTCCTTTCTCAGTGAGGTGGTGTATGGCCTCTGTGATTTCGAAAAGCAGTTGTTCCTGTGGACCGCGCCGTAAGGCAGAAAGTAAACTCTGCAGTGCCGTCTTCGATCGAGTCGCAGAAAACGGACCATTTGTGTGTTGGTTCATCATTAATGTAGTGCGACTGGAAGTGCTGCGAGTTCTGCTGCCGTCGACGTTGTCAAGTGAGATGTTTTCATCTTCACAGTAGTGGCTTTTTCTGGAATAACGACAGCGGCGGTAGAGCTGTTCTGCAAGACGGAGCCGTCGATGTATATGTGGGTGTAATTCCGGTACTTTTCATATAATAGCAGTAAGGTAAGCTGTTTAAGAGCCGGCGATGACATATCTACTCTTTTCCGGACGCCAGGTACTGTCAGGTTGATGGTTGGCTGAATGAGGCACCAACGAGGAGTGGAAGGTCTCGCGGCAGGTGTGAAGCAAGATGGTATAGCCTCACGATGTGCGGATACCATTCGGCAGAACGAGGCGTGTGGTCTCCGCAGGTAGAGGCTAGATGGTGGCAAGGAGTCCGTGCAAGGTGCCTTACGTGCATTCTTATTGCTTCAACTGTGATGTGGGTCGTTATGATGTGATCTCTGGCGATTGCAATAGTTGCCGCCGTTGACGCACTTCGAGGAAGACCTAGACAAATCGGGAGCGCCTGGGCCTGCACACTTTGTATAGTACGTAGGCTTGTTGTACTTGCGTTAGTCAATGCTGGCATGCTGTACCGCAAGAAGCCGAGAAAAAGTACTATAGTCGAAGCATAGTGCTTGTGGACATTCCCCAGGTTTTTCCAGCGAAGAATTTCAAAAGGTGACAGATGCCTGTCGATCGCTTTTTCATGTACAATACGTGGGGGCTTCATGAGACATCTTTGTCAATTATGACACCCAGGAATTTGCATGACCGTACAAATGGTATCATCTGCCCATTGATTAATACACTGCAGTGGCTTAAGCGTAAATGTCACAAGTGCACATTTATCAGATGAAATCTCCAGGCCTTGATTTCGGAGGTAGTGTGTAGTCTGAGTGGCAGGTTTTTGGAGCGTGGCGTGCAGCTGTAGGCGTGTCACTCCGGACGCCCAAACGCATATGTAGTCCGCGTAGATTGATAATTTAACTGTGTTTGGATGGTGATCAAGGAGACCAATCAGCGTAAGTTAAAAAACGTAGGGCTCAGTACGCCACCTTGGGAGACGCCACAGTAGGTGTAATGCAAAGAAGTGCGGCCGTCCTCGGTGCTCACAAAGATCGCATAGAGAGATAGCTATGTATCCATCGCAACATCCGACCACCGAGGCCTACCTCTTCGAGAGCGGCGAGGATGGTTTCATGTGTAACGTTCTCGTACACCCCTTTGACGTCGAGGAACACAGAAGCGCACAGACGTTTACACCCTTTTTGGTGCTGAACATAGGTGACCAGGTTGACGACATTATCAATCGACGAGCGGCCACGTCGGAATCTTGCCATGGAATCTGGGTAGACGTTGTGGTATTCCAAGTACCACACCAGGCGTCCGAGGATCATCCACTCCATCAGTTTTCCCACGCAGCTCGCCAATGCAATCGGGCGATACGATGAAAGCTCCAACGGAGGCTTTCCAGCCTTCGGTAGCGGAACTATGCGACTAGTCTTCCAGCTTGTGGGAAGTGTGCCAGCTCGCCAGGATTCATTATATATTTCAAGAACACTGCTCGCCCGCTCACCCAGATGACACAGAGCTCTGTAAGAAATTCCGTCAAGTCCGGACGTGTGTCTGCACAAAGCTAACGCCGCCTTGAGTTCGTGGATTGAAAATGGATCCATGCGGGGGTCACGTGGTGGCGGGAAGCTGATGATACGTGATAAGTTGTTGGAAGCTGTGCGTTGCCCGGATAATCTGGCACAGAATTCTTCTGCGACATCAATATCTCGTCGTTGTTGGAAGAGGGCCAGAGCCTTGAATGGAGGCCATTGTACGGGTGGTCCTGAGCCCTCGCACCGTCCTCCATAAGTGCGATAGGGGCTTGCGAGGGTCTAACGATTCACAGAAAGCAGTCTAGCGTTGTGACTCTAGCTTATCTAACCGGCCCTGGACTTCGTGCGTTGGTATCTACGTTCGGCACGTCGCCGTATAGCTCGAAGTCGCTCTAATTCTACGTCAAATTCAGTGAATTTCGAAGAGCACGTTAGAGTACGTGTACTGTCTTGCACTGTGGTTTTGATTAGGTGTTCCAAATTTTGTAATAAATTACCTTGACATTGGTCCTCAATAACAGCCTGGAATTTGTGCCAGTCTACTCTTCGGATGGTAACACTTGATTTCGACGACGACAGTCCTCTGATCATGACATATGTGGAAATATGGTCACTCCCATGCGTTTCACTGTCCGTAAACCATCCTGTACGCCTGACGCGACTTCGTCATACGAAGGCCAAGTCAAGACAGCTGCTGTATGTGGAGCGGCGTAAAAGATTAGGACTGCCGTCATTTAAAACCCAGAGCTCGCTGTCGGAGGCGAATGACACCAAGTCTCTGCCTTTCGCGTTGATTTTCGTACATACCCAGATTGTATGATGCGCGTTGAAGTCCCCGATGATAATCCATGGATCAGGAGATGTTGACAGGATATCTCGTAATCTACTTGATGGTAATAGGTACGCACCGACAACCGTGACGGTAAGTCGTTTCTTCTTTACTGTTTAGCATACGTATTGGTTATCGTCATGAGGTGGCACAGGCTGAAGAATGTAAGTGAGGTCACGGCGAACAAACACCATAGCCTTGCTTTTTTCACCACTAGTTAATGACATAAATGATTCATAGCTGGATAGCCTGATTGAGTTCGATAAGTTCGGCTCGCAGATGATGATGATGGGAAACTTGTTGGCGTACAGGAACCGTCGGAACCGACGGCCCTCACGTAGGCGCAGTCCTACGTGAGGGCCGTCGGCGGTGGCGGCGTCTACGTCGCACTGTTTCAGCGGCCTCCTTGTGGGTGGAACTGTCCCTAACCATTTGTTTGAGCACAGAGCATTCCTTCCTAATCTTGGGGCAGTCTTTGGAAGAAAAGCACTGTGAGCGCCTTGACAGTTAGGGCACTTCAAAACAGTCGCATTACAGTTTTGTTCTGAGTGTGGCTCGGCGCATCGGGGACATGTGGCTAAATTCGTTCAAACGCCCTTCACATGGCCGATCCTCTGGCAGTTATAACATTGCAGTGGTTTTGGAACAAATGTCCGAACCGGGTGGCGGAAGTGGCCAGCCTTCACGTAGGAAGGAAGGAAGGCAATTACCCTAGAACGCTAATTTCACACAACGTGTCTTACCAAGACGGCCAACGTGCAGAATAACGTTGCTCTCGCTGGTTTTATGAGCACTGGAAGGTCTGTGTCGGGGATCTCAATGTTAATGTCATAAATGACTCCTGCAATGATGGTGCCATCCGCTGGGACAATGGATCGAACCCTTATGTTGCCCAGCTGCATTATACGCTGCAGAGGGCTCAGCGCACTCGTGGTCATCACGTCGACGGCTAAGATATTTTTCCGTGTGTTTACCCTCACATCCTTGATCTCGTTTGGTACAGTGTTCTCAAGAAACAAGGACAGTGCTTGCCTGTTGAGAACGCGCCTATTCCCCGCAGGGGCGTCTGCGTCAGCAGGCGTTTGGTGAGTTGCGCCACCACGTACCCGAGCACATGAGGGTTGGACCCTCCCTGCGTGTAGCCGTGCGTGGCTTAGCCGTGTCTGGGGAAAGGGGAATCCTGGAGGTTGAGCTGATGCCGAGTGTTCAGACCTTTAAGACCCCCCGGCGGAGGCAACACACCTCTTCGGCCTCTGCTTCACATAGACGGCACCCCTGGGCTGACCCACCCAGGGGAAATCGGCAGTTGCCTTTTCCTGTCCTCCTCTTTAATCTTCGTCTTTCTCTCTCACTTTCAATCTATCCTGTCTTCTTTTCACTTCCTCTTACTTCTGTTTTCCCAGGCAGCTAGGGTTAACCTAGTGTGGGTAGCCAACCTTGGATATTCCATATTTGGTTATAGTAATGGCGTACAGCTGGCGTTTGCAGGACCAATCTTTCCCAGGTATTGCAGCGTCCCCTCGTTGGGCTCCATGGTGGGTGGCTGGCGCCGCTGCCGAACATTCACCTATACGTATGGCAAGTTCTTTCCCCCCACTCCCTGATCGCCGTCTGAAACGAGGGAGCACCGAAGATGTTTTCCAGTTTTTTGGACGCCAAACACAGAACTTCCCCCGATTTCATGTGATCCACTCAGAAAAACCAGACAATCCAGTGCGGACAATTTCACCTTTTCTTGTGTCAAAGACTGACTGATATTTTTGGACCAGGCTATAAAGCATCCAGGATGGCAAGCGGGGATCTCCTGTTGGAACTCCGTGATCTCAAACAATACGAGAAATTGCCCAATCTAGTGTCATTTGGAGATGCCCAATTAACAGTAACCCCACACCGTACTATGAATACCACCCTTGGCGTTATCTCAGATGATGATCTGTTGAAGCTGAGTGAGGCTGAACTCCTTGAGGGTTTCAGTGACCAAAATGTCATCAATGTTAAACGGATTAAAATGAGGCGAGATGGCAAAGAACTCCAGACCAAGCATCTAATACTTACTTTCAACTAAAGTGTTCTGCCCGAGTCCATTGAGGCCGGGTACATCAAGCTTCGTGTTAGGCCATACGTGCCAAATCCTCTTCGATGTTTCAAATGCCAGCGGTTCGGCCATAGTTCCCAGAACTGCCGAGGCCGCCAAACGTGTGCGAAATGCAGTGGTCATGAACACTCCTCTGAGTCTTGTGAAAGTTCTCTACATTGTGTTAACTGTGATGGGGAGCACGCCTTATACTCGCGGTCGTGCCCATCCTGGAAAAAAGAAAGTTGGCCGCATATCTGCTTGCTTCGCTGCAAATGACATCGAAAGACGATAGTCTTCTGCCACCCCTGATAAGTAACGCCCTCTCTTGTCCACTCTCCCTCCCCTCACGCTCTGCCCCTCCCCTCTCACTCCTCCCATGATGGATGCAATGGAGATTTTGCTGAATTCAATTCAAATTTACCGCGTTCGCCCTGCTCTCGCGCCATCTGTTGGGACCTTTTATTACCGTTGACTTAAAGCCGGCTGCAGAGCCACGGCTTCAGTCGGCTTCTTTTAACGCGTAGCGTTTCCTACACCATTTCTAACGCATTCGACGCCATTTCTAACGCATTGATTTTTCATTTACTAACGCAAAAACCAGTACAATATGTATTCCTAATTAAATGAACGCTACGGATTACGGTTATGTGCCTCAAAACTCTGTACTGCTAAATTAGCCATCCTATACTCCGTTTCATACATCAGCCAGGTGCAACGCTGTAAAAGCTGCGCAAGAAGTACGGCCATTAAAATGTATTACTCCGCGCGTTCCGTCTATGCAGCGGTCTATGCTTCGCTGCGCGCCAGCGGCGTTTGCTCGCGCGAGCTTGCACGTGAGGCTGCAGCGACGGGCTGCAAATAAAACGCGCATAGCATGGCATTTTCAGCGCAGCTTAAGTAACTAGGGTCTTAAGAGTTACGTATCTATGTATTTTCTATTAAAGGAACACACCTCCTAATACTTACCTAGTGATGTTGCGCCTCAGATATGCGTAATATTTACTTTGTGATCGATTACGTTCACAAGTATGAACAGCCGTACCAGTTTAAGTAGTGTGGGCGGTAAGCAAGTGGTCCAATTTTGGCCGGGTGGCTGAATCGGGTGACAGACAGACAGACGGACAGACCAAATTTTCAGCCTTTAAGTTCCCCAAGAAAGACTATCGTCTTTAAAAAAGAAATAGTGACAATTAAGGTAACGGACAACATAACTTTCAAGGAGGCACGCAGGCGCGGGTATCGTACCTGCCGAAAACCAGCTTTGCCAAAGTGGCGCGTCAGGGGGCAGCGCCACAACGGCCCCCGGCGGCTGTCTGGCACAGGCGTAGTGAGCCGGCGGTGACGCCATCCGCCCCCTCGGCGGCTGCAGCTAGCGCTGCTCCGCCATCTCAGAACAAGGGGCCATCGACCTCCGGGCTGGTGGCCTCCAAGGTCTCGTCCCTCGAGACGAGGCCTTCACGTCAAACTAACCGCTCGCAAGAGCGCGTGTCCAGCGCCTCGCAAGAGGACATGGACACAACACCGAGTGTCAGGGCGCAGCCAAGGCCTAAGGAGCGGCGCGATTCAATCGACCGCTCCAAAAAAGAAAAATCTCGTGTCACGGCGCCTGAAAAAGGCCCGTGAGCTAACACTGCATTCTTGAACACACAGCATAAAACACTATACAAATGGATACACAAATCCTACAATGGAATGTGAGAGGACTTCTTCAAAATCTCGACGATATCACAGAACTCCTCCATAAATATAATCCAAAAGTGCTGTGTGTTCAGGAAACGCATTTGAAACCCCAACAAAGAAACTTCCTCAGGCAATATGCTATCTTCCGGAGGGACCGTGACGGCGCTGTTACCTCGTCCGGTGGAGTAGCAGTAATTGTAGATAAGTCTGTTCCTTGCCAGAACCTTTCTCTTCAGACGCCCCTTGAGGCGGTGTCTGTGCGAGCAATTCTCTTTAACAAATTAATAACAATCTGTTGCATTTACTTACCGCCTCATTACCAACTTAGCAAAACCGATTTCTACAAGCTTATTGACCAGCTCCCGGAGCCCTATATTATAACTGGTGATTTTAACGCTCACAGCACTTTATGGGGAGACTCCCGGTGTGATGCCAGGGGTCGACTTATAGCAAACTTTTTGGTAACATCTCGTGTGTGCCTCTTTAATAAAAAAGAGCCCACCTATTACAATATCCATAAGAATTCATATTCGTCTATAGATTTAGCGATCGGCACTGCGAGCCTCCTTCCTTACATAGACTGGAATGTTGTCAAGAACCCATTTAGGAGCGACCACTTTCCTGTAATGCTTAACTTATTACAGGAACATGACAGTCCATCCCACGCCCCCCGTTGGAAAATACCGTCGGCTGATTGGAAAAGTTTCAAAGAGTCAACATGCTTATCACAAGATTTTATGAACAATTTTAGTATTGAAGACGCTGTAGCGTATTTTACTGGTTTTATCATTGACGCAGCCGGAAAATTCATTCCACAAACAAAAGGTCTCTCATGTAAAAGACGGGTCCCCTGGTGGAATGACGAGTGCACACTGGCACGAAAGAAACAGAACAAAGCATGGGGTGTACTGCGTCGCTTCCCGACTGCGGAAAATCTCATAGAATTTAAACTAGTAAAATCACAGGGCAGACGGACGCGGCGACAGGCAAGGAGGGCTAGCTGGGAGAGGTTTCTGTCTGGCATAACATCTTACACACAAGAGTCATTTCTTAAACACAAACAGATAGCTGAACGCAAGCCACTCGACCGTAAGTGCACACAGAACAACGCTTATAACCTTCCTTTTACTATCGCTGAGTTAAGAGCTTCTTTGAACATGTGTAAAAGCTCTGCCCCGGGGACCGACAGAATCATGTATGACATGATTAAAACCTCCACACAGACACATTAAGGCCGCTCCTAGTACTTTTTAATAAAATTTTTACTGCCGGGTACCTTCCAGCTGCATGGAAAGAAGCTATTGTTCCAGTTCTAAAGCAGGGTAAAGATCCCTCCTCTGTAACAAGCTACCGTCAAATAGCACTTACGAGTTGCCTTTGTATGCTCTTCGAAAAAATGGTTAATCGCCGTCTTCTGCATTTTCTGGAATCGAACAAACTACTTGATGCGTGCCAGTGTGGCTTTAGGGAAGGCCGGTCGACGACTGACCATCTCGTACGCATTGAGGGCATTATTCGTGATGCCTTCATTTATAAACAATTCTTTCTATCGGTATTCCTCGATATGGAAAAAGCATACGACACTACCTGGCGTTACGGAATATTAAGAGACCTTTCCGAAGTGGGAATCCGTGGGAACATGTTTAGCTTAATTGAAAGCTACCTTTCTAACCGGACATTCCGTGTTAGAATTGGAAACACTTTGTCTAGGCAATTTGTGCAGGAAACTGGAGTGCCTCAGGGTGGCGTCCTTAGTTGCACCCTTTTTATTGTTAAAATGAATTCATTGCGCTCCTGTATGCCGCGAAGTCTATTTTATTGTGCATATGTTGATGACGTCCAGATAGGATTCAAGTCACGTAACCTGTCCATCTGTGAGCGACAAGTTCAGCTAGGGCTGAACAAACTGTCTAAGTGGGCTAATGAGAATGGATTTAAGTTCAATCCCCAAAAGAGCTCCTGTGTCCTGTTTACAAGGAAAAGATGCTTGGTCCCAGAGCCAATTATTGAACTCCATGGAGAACGCGTTCCTGTGAATGCAGAACACAAATTCTTAGGTATCATACTCAAAGCTTACCTTCATTTCTCACATAAAGCACATTAAAAGTAAATGCCTAACAACACTAAATATCCTTAAAATCCTGTCGCACACAACGTGGGGTAGTGACAGGAAGTACCTCATGACTCTGCACAAAAGCCTTATATGCTCGCACCGTAGTCTACCAATCTGCTTCACCCAGCGCCCTGAAGATGCTAGATCCTGTGCACCATTTAGGTATCCGCCTCGCGACCGGTGCCTTCAGAACAAGTCCCATACAGAGTCTCTATGTAGAATCAAATGTGTGGTCTCTTGATCTGCAGAGGACATACTCTAGTTTCTTATACTTTCTGAAAGTAATCTCGAACTGTGAACATCCATGCTATTCTACGATAAACGATGCAACATCTAGTACACTTTTTCGGAACCGGCCTTCGGTGAGACAGCCCTTTTCACTGCGTGTAAGGAAATTGAGCGAGGACATGGGTATTCCGCTCCCTACACATAAAAATAATGGCTCCAGCAACGCCGCTTTCGCCATGGCTGTGCCAGGAGATAGTCTGGGACTTGTCATTTGAAGAGATCACTAAACACGCTTCAGAAGTACACATTCGTATGCACTTCCTTGAGCTCCAGAGCAAGTACTCTTGCCCACAATTCTACACAGACGCATCGAAGACACACTCCGGCGTCTCATATGCAGCTGCTGGTCCATCATTTTCAGAATCCGACGTCCTGCACCGCGAAACCAGCATCTTCACTGCAGAAGCCTATGCAGTGATGGCGGCTGTGAAACATATTAGAAAAGCACACCTTCCAAAAGCGATTATATTCACAGACTCCCTAAGTGTAGTGAAAGCTTTAAAATCACTACAGAAATGCAAAAATCCTATAATCAATGACCTTTACGCGCTGCTATGCACAACCTATATGTCTAACCAACATGTTGTATTATGCTGGGTGCCTGGGCACAGAGGCATCGAGGGAAATGTGCTAGTAGATGAAATGGCTAAAGCCATGATAACGAAAGTTAGCAATTTGTCCATAGGAGTCCCAGCCACAGACCTGAAGCCGTTCCTTTGTAAAAAGCTCAGGAGCTGTTAGCAACACTTGTGGGATGCCGAATGCTTGAACAAGCTGCACGCAATCAAACCCCAGTAAGGAAATTGGTCACCACTATCAAAGTCACGACGATGTGATGTGCTCTTTTGCCGACTGAGAATAGGGCACACCTATGGTAAACATTCTTATCTTTTAACTGGTGCTGAACCTCCCAGCTGTGGTAGATGTGGCGAGAGGCTGACTGTCCTCCACGTCTTGTTGGAGTGTCGGGAAGCAGAACCTGAACGAAAAAAGCATTTTCCTCAACCTTACCAGCAGTGTATCCCCCTCCATCCCGCACTGTTCCTTGGCGCTGAACCATTCTTCGGGCCTAAAGCGGTGCTTAATTTCTTAAATGATGTTGTGTTGCACGTTATTAGCCCAAGAGATTTGTAGCACGCCCTCTCTATAGAGGGTGCAGCTGCGATAGTAGTACTGTAAGGCACAGGCCTCTGGGCCCTTGCGCTCAAGGGCTCTGGTGAGGCAGCTGTGCCATTGGGTTGCCACATTTAATTGTATTATTCAGACATGGAATATGTTTTATGATCATAGCCCATATCACTTGTCATTCTCATTATTTTAGTGTCTATATATTTTACGCCATTTACAGCGTATGTTTTAGGCCTCTATACAGCCCATGTGCAATCACCATCTGCCATTTACCACTTCATAGACTACTTTATACTATCTTTCTTGGCGCTCTTTGGCCATCCCTGGCCCTTGCGCCAATAAAATCCATATATCATCATCATCATCATCATCAACGCGCCTATTGTCTGGAGTTCTCTAGCACAAACAGGACGGTATGAGGCCATCGTTGAGGAGCAGTTTTTACGGTGAATGAACTTGACGCCAAAGATGCACTGACGATCCTTCGCTTGCCTTTACGGTGCAAGACAGGTTCAAATCCGTCTTGCGATGACTCGTCAGCAGATGCGGAGTGCAGTTCAGTGTCCTCGCTGTCGCTAGATGTATTTCCGCGCTTCCTCGAAGCGATTCCCGTTGATGAACCGGAACCGGACGGGGCCTCGGGAGGTTGCAGAGCCTCCCGAGATGTGGGGCGGCAGGCCCCACAAAACCAGTGAAATGTCCAGAAAAGCACAGAGACGGGCAGGTTGTGTTCCACAAAAGAAGCACTTCGTCGTCGTCCGGTAATTGTCCGAAAATAGCTAATTGTCCGAAGAACACGTGGCGTACACATGCGATCACTACGCAGTGCTCATAATCATGGCAAACTAATTAAAACCACCTTCCAGAAAAACCTCTACGACGACTCACCACAGCAGACTTGCTTTAAATCGATGGTCAGCGCATCGACGGTGCTATTTTCTTGATGCTGGTGAAAGGGCACGTCAGTTTCCGTCAGCTGCCATTAATTCTGAGGTAAATGTATGGCCGCGGTCACTCAGTTTCTCATGAGGTATGCCAATCCTTCTAAACATTTGTAGTAGCCCTTCTGCTGCCGCTGTGGTTTCTATTGCAGGTAAAGAGACAGAGCATCAGCATACTGTGTAGCAAAACTCACCATCGTGTGAATGCCTCTTCGCGCTGTCAGAACAAGGCTTCAACGGCCCCATAACATTGTCACATAGTAGTGACGATGACGAAAACAGTCGCAAAACTGTGAATGACGAAACGGCCTTTTTATTGGGCGAACCTGTGCCCACAAAAGCAAGTTGCACTCGAAGCACAACGATAGCGGCGAACACAACCGGCGATCGTAGAAATCTGATCAGCGGCGAAACGCGTCGGCTTTTTATACATGAGTCATCGAAGGTTCCCAATGGCCCGCGTGTCTTCCAGAAAGTACTAGACAGTTTACGTCGCTCATACAATCAGATTACATAAGCGTCGGTGACAATACACAACGGATAGGCAGTGCGCAGATTTCTTGGACTGTGCGCCTATTACAGGCGCTTCGTCAAGGACTTTTCAGGGATCGCCGAGCCACTGACGTACGTACCTCACGCAGGCAGACGTCGAGTTCAAGTGGCAGATGCCGCAAGTCGAAGCATTTGGAGAATTAAAGCGACGCCTGCAATCGCCGCCAATACTTGCACATTTCGACGAAAACGCCGATACCGAGGTTCAAATCGACGCGAGCAGCGTAGTACTCGGCGCCGTGCTTGTGCAGAGGACTGACGGACTAGAAAGCGTTGTAAGTTACGCTAGCCGGTCTCTTTCGAAGGCGGAAGCAAATTATTCTACGACAGAAATGGAGTGCCTCGCCATTATCTGGGCTACATCAATGTTTCGCCGCTACCTCTATGGCAGGCCCTTCAAAGTTGTGAGCGACCACTACGCCTTGTGTTGGCTAGCTAACTTAGGATCCTTCAGGTCTCCTCGCACGATGGAGTCTGAGACTTCAAGCATTCGACATCACCGTCGTTTACAAGTCCGAGCGAAAGCACTCTGACGCCGACTGCTTGTCTCGCGCCCCCGTCGAACCGCCGCCAAAGGATGACCAGGATGACACTTTCTTGAAACCCATCAGTGCCGACGAATTCGCCGAACAACAGCGAGCCGACCCGGAACTAAGGAGCCTTGTAGACTACCTGGAAGGCAAGACCGTCATTGTGGCGAAGGTGTTCAGGCGAGGATTAGCATCGTTTTTTTTTTCTTTTTTTTTTTGCAAAACGACATTCTCCTAAAGACGAACTTCTCGCCTCTCCTAGCCAACTACCTCCTCCTAGTACCCTCAGCATTTCGTGCAGAGGTTCTACAAGCTCTCCATGACAACCCAACGGCTAGACACCTCGGATTTTGCGCACGCTCGGAAGGATACAAGAAAAATACTACCGGCCTCGCCTCTCTGCCGACGTTGCCTATTATGTAAGGACATGCCGAGACTGTCAGCGACGCAAAACACCGCCGACAAGGCCAGCCGGACTTCTACAGCCGATCGAACCACCTCGCCCACCGTTCCAGCAGATCGGAATCACGGTGTTAAAGTACAGGTGAAACGACGGAGCGCCGCCGCCGTGCACTCGCTGCGTTATAACTTCGGTACCTCCGCTCCATCACGCCGCGAGATGGCAGAAGTGGTCGCGTGGCCGAGATCAGGGCAAGCCGTCCCCTATTGCGCATTTGTGGACGTCTAGTCTATTGCTTTCTATTCTATTGTATATTCGTCTATTGGATTCGTCTATTCGTTCGTCTATTCTATTCGTCTATTGGATTTGTCGCCGTCTAGTCGAAGCATTTGTCGCTACGTTGCGCCCTTGTTTTCATTCTTTTTGTGCTATGACAAATTGTGCTATTCGTGTGAGCAAGCCCTACAACACCTGCACTCAGAAAGTGTCGCTTTTTGCTGCACCCGGAGAAGAGGACCGCCTAAAGATATGGTGCCATACGTTTCCGCGCAAGGACCGCGTGTTGCAGTCGACTGACTACGTGTGCGAGAAGCACTTCGAGCCGAGGTACGTGACGACGATGTGGGAAGCAGTCTACATTAATGACACGTTCTTGTGGGTGCACCACGAAAGGCGGCTCTGGCAAAAGACGCCGTGTCGACGAAGTTTCCCGACTGCCCTGCAAACTTGACAAAGACAGAGAAAACCATTGACTTTGTGTTAGATAACTACAACCTGCCATTTCCATGTCAGGAACATAGAGTAGACATCATGGCACAAGTTCTTCACTATTGTGTAGGAGTGTGGATGCGGCAATATTGCAAGCAACTCAAAAAGAATGAAAGCAACAAATCTCAAAAGTTGCGCAAGCTTTCGAAACTAGTCCAGTGAGTTGCTGCCTCAGAGTTGAAGTGCATAGTTATCTGTTTTCACGTGTGTTTTTAAAACTGTTTTCGTTTTGAGTTGAAGTGCTTTCATATTCTGTTTGTGGCGCTGAACTAAAATAAAAAGCAATGTGTTCACAGTGGATGCGACAATATTGCAAGCAACTCAAAAACAATGAAAGCTACAAATCCCAAAAGTTGCGCAAGCTTTCGAAACTAGTCCCGTGAGTTGCTGCCTCAAAGTTGAAGTGCATAGTTATCGGTTTTCACGTGTGTTTTTAATACTGTTTTTCTTTTGAGTTGAAGTGCTTTCTTATTCTGTTTGTGGCGCTGAACTAAAATAAAAAGCAATGAGTTCACAAATGAACGCATCTCTACATCATTGTCATAAAAGGTGCTGTTTTTAAGTTCATATACGCCGTGAGTTGGTTGGTCCTTTTCTATGAACCATCCTGTGTGTGCCGTCCTTCTCTCCGTGCGAGAGCTACGCTCGTAACAATGACAATATTTGGGGTTTCACGTGCTAAAACCACGATATGATTATGAGGCACGCTGTAGGAGGGCTCCGGAAACTTTGAGAATCTGGTGTTCTTCAACGTGCACTGGCATGGTATAGTACACGGGCCTCTAGCATTTCGTTTCGCCTCCATCGAAAGGCGACCGCCGCGGCCAGGATCAAACCAGCGACCTCCGGTCAGCAGCCGAGCCCTGTAACCAATGTACCACCGCGGTGGACTGGCTACGCTCGGAAAGACTCCACACATTCAAATGGACGTGTTCCTTAAAGGATCAAGTCGTAATGCTGTCTCTGGGCGACTACGTAAGACACAGTCAGTGAAAAATATCACTCGGGCGTGAACAGAGGAGAATTGGAAACACATAGCCACCACTGTAAATATGTCTCCCCTTCTCGCGGTGCCAAACCAGGATGTTTTTTTTCATGCCCTAAAGCGTCGTCGGTGCCTCAAACTTAGCTGCTGGCACTTCGGTAAAATTCACCGTTTTATGTGCGACAAGCTAGCCTTAACAAAGGTTGTATTCACACATTTTTTTTCTGCAGAATCAACAACCGCTAATTGCTTTCGAATGTTCGAGACAGCAATCGACAGTACGTGTTGCAGCTGTAATACTACGGCTAATACGTTATTTTTGTCGTACTAGGTAAACATTACTTCAACAAAGTGAACTAACTTCTGTCATATTTCAGCGCGACTTCATTGTCATATGTGTGCGAATGCGAGGGAATCCTCCTATCGCGAACCTTCGAGGTGGTGAATTGAGCATATTTAACAGATATCTATGGCTGTATCGTCCAAATCTCGTATCTGTTCGCCGTTTTTATCTTTTTGCGCTCGTTAAAGCGTGAAGGCTGAGTTTTATTTATTTCGAGCGGCGTTCGCGGCCCCGCAGCGACCTCGCCTCGGCCACGGGTACTGTGGCGCCATCCAGAGCCCTCTGCTCAAAATGCGGACCGAAGTTGCCCCTTTCCGGAGGCGCCGTTAGTCCACCTAAAATACTTCTAACACCGTGATCGGGGTGGACTTACTGGGGCCTGTTCCGACGTCGACGTCCAGGAATAAATTGATCGTCGTAGCTACGGAGACTACCTCACACGCTACGCGGAAACAAAAGCCTTGCCCAAAGGCAGTGCCGCTGAGGTAGCCCGATTCTTCGTTGATAACATGAGGTCATCCTCCTGCTTCACGGTGCCCCATGAGTCCTCATCACCGACAGAGGTACGGCCTTCACGGCAGAACTTACTTAAGTCATCCTGCGATACAGCCAGACAAGCCATCGTCGAACCACCGCCTACCACCCGCAGACGAATGGCCTCCCCGAGCGACTTAACAAGACCCTCGCCCACATGCTGGCTGTTGTGTCTTCAAGACGCAGAAGCCTACTTGCCAGAACACATGTTTAGTGCCACTTGCAATACAACAGGAAAAGAAGCACGAGGCACTACTACACGTTCTAAGGGGTGATGACACAACACTCCCTTCCCCCCCAAGTGTTCTTGGTAGCGGTCGGGCGGCCGTCTTTGCCGGGTGCTGCGTCGAAGCTCCGGTTGGGAAGATGGCGATGCGCCACCGCTGAACTCCCTGCCTGCAGACGATGGGTCCGGAGGAGTGGCATGTTCTTGGTTGGTAGCTACTGCCTGCTCACCTACTTGATCGGTGTCAGGCGTCTTTCGCGCACCGTCGTCGTTTACAGGGTGTGCTCCTAAAGAGCTGCGAGACACAATGTCTTGGCTACATGCTGGCGGTTCGGTGTTTGGAGACGGCGCATGAACCGTCTCTCGCGCTCCGCTGTCGTTTACAGGGTGTGCACCTTGAGACCTGCGAGACACAATGTCTTGGCTACATGCTGGCGGTTCGAGGTTTGGAGATGGCACATGAAGCGATTGCGGGCACTCCTGGAATGTTCGCGGTCGCAGGTTATCAACGTGAACGTACCGCTCTTCGTTCCCTATCCCGACCACGTAAGTGCTTGAACTCACGTTTTTTTACCTTGCCGTTCAACCACTCTCCTTCCCCGCGGCGTAAACCCTGTACAAGGACACCTTCCCCTTCCTCGAAGTCCCTCCACGCACCTCGTCGCTGATTTGCCGACTGCTTTGTTCGCTCAAGTTTTTCTTTCATCCTTTGCTCGATATCCGGATGGAGAAGGCTCAACATTGTCCTCGGTTTTCACGATAAGAATAGCTGGGCCGGTGTGTCTTCAGTGACCTCCGTTGGCGTGTTCCTATAATTGAATAGAATCTGGTCCATCGGGTGCTGGAGAGACTTCATTTGCCCATTTCTTTGTTCGTCCATGACCTGCTTAAAAATATTTTTAAGTTTGTACACAACGCTCCGCGCAGCCATTTGGTGCCGGGTGATAAGGAGGCGATTTAGTGTGCCAAATGCCATTCCGTCTCATGAATGTCTCGAAAAGTGCCGATGTAAACTGTGGGCCATTCATTGTCTGTTACCACTTCTTCCGGTAACCCGTACGCGGCAAATACTGTGCGCAGTTTCTCTATTATCTTTTCGCTACTAGTCGACTTCGTGACAAACACTTCAACCCACTTTGAATAGGAGTCAGTGATCACTAGAAACCAATGCTGATCACGATGAGCGAAATCCAAGTGCACACGCTCCCACCGGCGCCTAGACACTCCCCATGACATTACAGGAACTTTCGGTGCTGCATTTTGGGTCAACTGGCATGTGACTCATTCTTTCACTGTTTGTTCAGCGCAGTAGCGCACTCAGGATCTCTGCCAGGGGGGGGGGGGGGGTTGACAGTTTGCCAATACCATCTAAACTAGCACTAATTTCGATTTTTTCACGGGAAATTGTCAAAAAATGCGCTTTTTGCGAGTGTGCAGACGATTACGCATCTTACATCTTTGTTGCAGCACTCAAATACGTAAGGAAAGAAAAGGGGTTAAACAAAAGGGGGGGTTAAGTCGGCGTCAGGGGGGGGGGTTACAACCCCCGAATCCCCCCCCCCCCCGTCGGTGCGCCACTGTAACGTCTTGCGTAAGGCGGGGCCACCACACGTGGCCTCTAGACAACATTTTCATACCTGCCATTCCAGGATGGCCTTCGTGCAACAGCGATAACACTTTTGGTACTATCACTCGATTTCCCCACGTCACGCATTCTCTGTCAACAGAAAGCTCACTTCGTCGCACAAAATATGGTGCCAAAGCGTCATCAGACACTTTTGAAGGCCAGCCAACCTGCTTGATAACAGCCTGTCTTTGCTTGTTTCCTCTCTATTGTCTTCCGCCGAGAGTGGCAGCTCGTCCAGCATAGAAAAACCTATGTACACGTCATGCACGCCATCTATGTACACGTCACCTGTGTTCTGAAGCGGCAGGCGTGAAAGTGCGTCAGTGTTGCCGACATCCGGTGATTTCCGATAAATCCATTTGTATTCATAAGCAGCAATCTGTAAGGCCCAACGCTGCACGCGTGCCGCCGACATAGCAGGAATTGGCTTATCGTGTCCTAATAGCCCCACTAAGGGCTGATGGCCGGAGTAGATCACAAATTTCCGCCCGAAAAGGTACTTATGAAACTTCTTTAGCCCGTACACGACAGCCAGGGCTTCTTTTTCGATATGGGCGTACGCCTGCTCCGTTTTAGTCAGTCTTAGACGCAAAAGCGATTGGTCTTTCTTCAGATCCTTCCTTGTCAAAAAGGACTGCGCCTAAACCATACGAAGACGCGTCGCAAACCAGCCCTAGCTCCTTTGAAGGGTCATAGTAGGTGAGTACGGACGCACTCAGCAGCCAGCCCTTGGATGCTTTGAAGGTTTTTCTGCGGAATCCGTCCATTTCCACTTAACATTCTCAGCTAGCAAGTCTTATAATGGTTTATTTAAGCTGTGCTGACATGTTTGGCACGAATTTCCCCATAGAAATTTAACAAGCCTAAGTAGGCGCGTAGCTCGTTCTTGTTTTTTGGCGTTGGTGCTTCTTTGATAGCGCGCACCTTGTCTTCTGAAGGACGGATTCCTCTGTCATCAATCACGTGACCCAAATAGGTCACAGCCTTCTAAAAAAACTTGCATTTCTCCTTCCACAGCGACCCGTTATTAACATTTCATGAAATCGTCTCCCACTATAAAGAGGAACGCAGGCGCTTCCCGCCTCCACACCCAAATCTATGTAGAGCTCAATCAATCACGCTTAGGATGCTTCAGACGAGGTCATATCCCTCGCGAGGTTTCCTAAGCAGGATTAATACAGAAATTGACCCACAGTGCCCGGATTGTGGGGAGGTGTTTAGCACTCTAGCACATATGCTCTGGCAGTGTCCTGCGTTACGGGATACGTCACTCACCAGCGAACAGGACTGGGACGAGGCCATCTCAAGTACGGAACTCAAGTTCCAGTCCATGGCCGTCCAGAGGGCCCGTGAAAGAGCGGAGAGGCTTGGCCTCCCGATTCCGACATGGGAGCAGCCAGCGGCGAGCCGGGGGCCCCAGCGGGTCTCCACCGGCTAGTCCCTCAGGACCTCAATAAAAGTTCATTGTCTGTCTGTCTGTCTCCTTCCGCAATTTCACACCCCGTTCCTTGAACCGTGTCAGCACAGCTTCGACCTTATTATAGCATTCTTCCATTGTTTCTCCTGCTATTGACACATCATCAATCCCGCAGGGGCGTCTGCATCAGCAGGCGTTTGGCGAGTTGCGACACCATGGACCCGAGTACACGAGGGTTGGACACTCCCGCGTGTAGCCGTGCGCGGCTTAGCCGTGTCCGGGGAAAAGAGGATCCTGGGGGTTGAGCCGATGCCGGGTCTTCGGACCTTTATGGCCCCCCAACAGAAGCAACACACCTCTTCGGCCTGGGCTTCACGTAGACGGCACCCCCGGACTGACCCACCCGGGGGAAATCGGCAGTCGCCTTTTCCTGTCCTTCTCTTCAATCTTCGTCTTTCTCGCTCACCTTTAATCTTTCCTGTCTTCTTTTCTCTTCCATTTACTTCCAACATTCCAGGTGGCGAGGGTTAACCTTGTGTGTTATAACCAACCTTGGTTATAGTAGTGGCGTACAGCTGGTGTTTTGCAGGACTTGTCTTTTCCAGGTCCTGCAGCGTCCCCTCGTTGGGCTCCGTGGTGGGTGGCTGGCGTCGCTGCCGAAAAATTCTATACCTATGGCTGAACAATTCCCCCTACTCCCTGATTGCCGTCTGAAAAGAGGGCGCACCGAAGATGTGTTCCAGTTTTTTGGACGCCAAACACCGAATTTCCCCCGATTTGATGTCATTCACTCTGAAAAGTCAGACACATCAGTACGTACAATTTCACCTTTCCTTGTCTCAAAGTCTTCGATATTTTTGGACCAGGGTACAAAGCATCTAGGATGGCAAGCGGGGATCTCCTCTTGGAACTCCGTGATCTCAAACAATACGAGAAACTGCCCAATCTAGTGTCATTTGGAGATGCCCAATTAACAGTAACCCCACACCGTACTATGAATACCACCCGTGGCGTTGTCTCAGATGATGACCTGTTGCAGCTGAGTGAGGCTGAACTCCTTGAGGGTTTCAGTGATCAGAATGTCATCAATGTTAAACGGATTAAAATGAGGCGAGATGGCAAAGAACTCCTGACCAAACACCTAATACTTACTTTCAACTCAAGTGTCCTGCCCGAGTCCATCGAGGCCGGGTACATCAAGCTTCGTGTTAGGCCATACGTGCCAAATCCCCTTCGATGTTTCAAATGCCAGCGGTTCGGCCATAGTTCGCAGAACTGCCGCGGCCGCCAAACTTGTGCGAAATGCAGTGCTCACGAACACTCCTCTGGGTCTTGTGAAAGTTCTCTACATTGTGTTAACTGTGATGGGGAGCACGCCGCATGCACGCGGTCGTGCCCATCCTGGAAAAAAGAAAAGGAAATAGTGACAGTTAAGGTAACAGAAAACATAACTTCCAAAGAGGCACGAAGGCGGGTGACCTACCTGTCTTAAACCTGTTTTGCCGATGTGACGCGTCAGGGGGCAGCGTCGTAGCGGCTTCCGGCTTCATAATGAAACTTTTGCGCAACACAACACGAAACCACAACGAAGAAGTACACAGGACTAGCGCAGACTAACAACTGACCTTTATTCACTAAGAAAACACATATATATGGTCGCGACACGCACCTCACAATCACTGCACATGAGCACAAGGGCATTTTGTAATCTATTACATAAAAAAATAAAACCTTTAACAAAAACATTGCACTATCCCATCTTATTCATCAGGTCAATTTCCTTGTCATTCAATGCTATTGAAGGATGACTGACACATGTGCTTTGTAGTCTAGATATATGCCAAGCTTCCACAATCTCTCTTGTTGTCTGATTAGGATGAACATACAAAATATCAGTTTGATTACACACAGGACTACACATATTCATTGAACAACGTGCACAATGTAATGCCAAATGTGTCAGCTGCCTTCCTTTCAAATTCGCCAAGTGCTCTTTTAACCTAACGTTCACGCATCGCCCAGTCTGCCCTACGTAACACTTGCCACATTTAAACGGGATCTTATACACTACATTTCTTTTGCACTCAACAACCTGGTGATCAGAACGCTTGGAACATTCATTACTGACACTAATAGGCCTGTCTTTATACAATTTGTTTACAGCCGGACACACGCCCCCTACTTTGTTTTTTGCCGAGAAAACTATCTTGACACCATATTTAGCGGCCACCTTCTTAATTTTATGGGAAAAACCATGCATATAGGGGATTACCGATATTTTCTTAGCTTCCTGGCTTTTTTGCACCTCTTTCTCAACGAATTTCATTTTCTTCAATAGCCTTTCGCTTACAGTCAGAAGAATCGAGGTAGGGTAACCAGCCTTTTCCAGCCGACACTTTTGCTCTTGGAAAGATTCATTTAACTTGTGCGTGCAGGTTTTTGTTAGAGCTGAATGAAAACATCCCATTGCGATCCCGTTTTTTATTATCCTTGAATGGGCGGAAGCATACTGTAACAAGGGCTTCTCTGTTCTCGGGGAGTACTTCCAACACACATGGTTTATTTCGAATATGAGCTTCACGTCTAGGAACTGTAAGCAGTTATCAGTGGGTTCTTCAAAAGTGAAATTTAGGCCTTTGCCTCTTTTTCTGAACGTATCCAACACATTTGAGGAGAATACAGCCCATTCTGTGTTTGAGCCCAAAATCAAATAATCATCCACATATCTGAATATTTTCAAAACTTTGCTACCCAATTCGGACATCACAATTCTATCTATGCTGCTCAAAAAAATTGTGCTAAGCACAGGGGCTACTTTGGATCCTATGCATACTCCATTTTTTTGACGGAACAAAGTATCATTGAACTGTACAACCGTGCTCTTCAGGTACATACTAAGTGTTTCAAGAAACGATTTGTAGCGCCACGAAACGGCGCTTCCGTAGGCAATGCCAAGAGCGCATGCGCGAGGACACGTCACTTTTCTTAAGAGCCTCGGAGTGAATAAAAGTACAGTTGTTTGGGATGCGTGTTGCCTGTACTCGCTTGGCTCAGCCTTGCAGCGTGTCCCAACATTGGTGACCCGGAATAGTGGTGCAGCCACCGGGGTTGAGCATCATCGTCGCTATGACTTCGACGTCGACGACGGACTCCACGACTATGACTTCGACGTCCACGACGGACGCTACGCCGACAGTCTCTTCAGTCGACGGTAAGCTGCCCCCCTTTTGGACCGCAGACCCCGCACTCTGGTTTATTCAAGTAGAAGCGCAGTTCGCAGCACGACGCATCACAGCAGACCTTACCAAATACCACTACGTCGTAAGCAGCCTCCCGCCGCCCATAGCCAGTGAAATACGGGATCTTTTACTCGACCCGCCTGCTGAAAAAGCATACGCAACGCTAAAAGAGACCCTCATCCGCCGTGTCACGCCCCCCGAATCGCAGCGACTGCAGCAACTGCTTCGCGACACGGACCTCGGCGACCGTACTCCCAGTCAGCTGTTGCGGCACATGCAACTATTGCGCGGCGAAACAACAAACAGTGTAGACGGAGCATTATTCCGAGAACTCTTTTTGCAAAAGCTGCCGTCAAATGTCCGCTTGGTTGTCGCTGCGTCAGAACAGAAAGACCTACCTGCGGTCGCCGAGCTTGCTGATCGACTCATGGCGATCACCGCACCCACATCACTGGCTTCCGTGCGAGCACAACATGCTCAGGACGAACTTCAGCAAATGCGTGACGATATTTCTCGGCTCAACGAAACGTTATCAGCTTTGCGCACAAGCAGGAATGCACCAAAGTTAAGCGAGCCAAACACGTCGCTATCGCAACCTCAGCGGGAGAATATATGCTGGTATCATCGGCGGTTCGGAAATGCTGCGCGTAACTGCGTTCCACCCTGCGCGCGCTCGGGAAACGACAGCGGCAAGCACTGAGGGCGACCAGTGCTTCTAAGTTGCCTTGAAGTCGTCCCTCGGTATTTTTAGTTACCGACCGCAATAACGGGGCTCTTTTCTTAGTCGATACAGGCGCCGAGGTGAGCGTGATACCCGCGTCACAAGCCGAAAGGAAGAATCCTAGTACGTCGCCACTCCAAGCCGTCAATAACACGGTGATACGAACATACGGACATTGTTCGCTCATGCTGAATTTCGGTTTCAACAGAACGTTCAAATGGGTGTTCATAGCCGCTGATGTCAAGTTCGCCATATTGGGCGCTGACTTTCTGCAATACTTCGGCCTGCTGGTTGATGTTCGGAACAAACGGCTTCAGGATCCTGTATGTCGTGCACTGGTACAAGGCAAGCCGTGTTGGCGTCCTCCTCTCAGCCCGACATTACTCCGTCCGTCCGGAGAATCGCGCTTCACCACCATAGTACAAGAGTTCCCAGAGCTGACGCGACAGCAACAGGCATTTGCCGAAGTGAAACACGATGTTCAGCATCACATAGAAACCACAAGGACTACCAGCAGAACAGACTGAACCGGCTCAACCCGTCGTCGAAAGGTTCACACGGAGTGGACGGCGCATAAGACCTCCGTTGCGAATGAACTTATGAACCGCAGCTCATTGTGGACCCATCCACTAGGGGGGAGTATTGTAGCGCCACGAAACGGCGCTTCCGTAGGCAATGCCAAGAGCGCATGCGCGAGGACACGTCACTTTTCTTAAGAGCTTCGGAGTGAAGTTCAGTTGTTGTTTGGGATGCGTGTTGCCTGTACTCGCTTGGCTCAGCCTTGCAGCGTGACCCAACAGATTCAAGAAACAATTCGTGGCAGTTTCATGTATCGGGGTTTCTCCAAAAAATACTTGTCAACTAACGACCCATTTGTAGTCAAGAATTCTGAGGAGGTGGTTAGTTATGTGTCTGGTCTTGAAGAAGGCAGTTACAAAGGATTCAGTGTTGACATTCAAGACTTGTATTATTCTTTACCGCAAGATGCCCTACTACAGTCGGTAAAAGAATGCATTGAAAGGGACAATGATGAAGTTTCTTTCCGTAACAGTAGTGGTATGTCGCTAGAATCGTTTCTTGAAACACTTAGCATGTACCTGAAGAGCATGGTTGTACAGTTCAATGATACTTTGTTCCGTCAAAAAAATGGAGTATGCATAGGATCCAAAGTAGCCCCTGTGCTTAGCACAATTTTTTTGAGCAGCATAGATAGAATTGTGATGTCCGAATTGGGTAGCAAAGTTTTGAAAATATTCAGATATGTGGATGATTATTTGATTTTGGGCTCAAACACAGAATGGGCTGTATTCTCCTCAAATGTGTTGGATACGTTCAGAAAAAGAGGCAAAGGCCTAAATTTCACTTTTGAAGAACCCACTGATAACTGCTTACAGTTCCTAGACGTGAAGCTCATATTCGAAATAAACCATGTGTGTTGGAAGTACTCCCCGAGAACAGAGAAGCCCTTGTTACAGTATGCTTCCGCCCATTCAAGGATAATAAAAAACGGGATCGCAATGGGATGTTTTCATTCAGCTCTAACAAAAACCTGCACGCACAAGTTAAATGAATCTTTCCTAGAGCAAAAGTGTCGGCTGGAAAAGGCTGGTTACCCTACCTCGATTCTTCTGACTGTAAGCGAAAGGCTATTGAAGAAAATGAAATTCGTTGAGAAAGAGGTGCAAAAAAGCCAGGAAGCTAAGAAAATATCGGTAATCCCCTATATGCATGGTTTTTCCCATAAAATTAAGAAGGTGGCCGCTAAATATGGTGTCAAGATAGTTTTCTCGGCAAAAAACAAAGTAGGGGGCGTGTGTCCGGCTGTAAACAAATTGTATAAAGACAGGCCTATTAGTGTCAGTAATGAATGTTCCAAGCGTTCTGATCACCAGGTTGTTGAGTGCAAAAGAAATGTAGTGTATAAGATCCCGTTTAAATGTGGCAAGTGTTACGTAGGGCAGACTGGGCGATGCGTGAACGTTAGGATAAAAGAGCACTTGGCGAATTTGAAAGGAAGGCAGCTTACACATTTGGCATTACATTGTGCACGTTGTTCAATGAATATGTGTAGTCCTGTGTGTAATCAAACTGATATTTTGTATGTTCATCCTAATCAGACAACAAGAGAGATTGTGGAAGCTTGGCATATATCTAGACTACAAAGCACATGTGTCAGTCATCCTTCAATAGCATTGAATGACAAGGAAATTGACCTGATGAATAAGATGGGATAGTGCAATGTTTTTGTTAAAGGTTTTATTTTTTTATGTAATAGATTACAAAATGCCCTTGTGCTCATGTGCAGTGATTGTGAGGTGCGTGTCGCGACCATATATATGTGTTTTCTTAGTGAATAAAGGTCAGTTGTTAGTCTGCGCTATTCCTGTGTACTTCTTCGTTGTGGTTTCGTGTTGTGTTGCGCAAAAGTTTCATTATGATGCCAAACCAACTAGCCCGCCTATCCGTTTTAAGGCTTCCGGCTGCTGTCCGGCCCACGCGTAGTGAGCCGGCGGTGAAGCCATCTCGGCAACTGCAGCTAGCGCTGCTCCGCCACCCTAGTAGAAGGGGCCATCCACCTCCGGGCTGGTGGCCTCCAAGGTCTTGTCCCTCGAGACGAGGCCTTCACTGCGAACAAACCGCTCTCAAGAGCGGGTGTTTAGCGCTCCGCAAGAGCCGATGGACACATCTTCCAGCCAGACGGCGCAGCCAGCGCCAAAGGAGCGGCGAGAATCTCTCGACCGCTCCAAAAAAGAAACAGCCCGCATCACAGGGCCCGCCAAGGGCTCTGTGAGTTAAGTTAGTGTTTTTACACGAGACACACAGCACAAACATTGTCTGCAACATGGCCAAACAGATTCTACAGCGGAACGTCAGAGGAATGCTTCGTAACCTCGACGACATCACAGAACCACCTTGTCACCTTGAAGAAACACACTTCAAACCTACACAGTCCAACTTTCTCAAGCAATATGCCATTTTCCGTGAAGATCGTGACAACGCTTCTGCCTTGTGCGGAGGTGTAGCCATAGCCATAGTTTGCCCTTCACACGCCTCTCGAGGCTGTATCTGTGCGAGCAATTTTATTCAACAAGCTTATAACGATTTGCTCCATTTACATACCACCCAACCATCACCTCAGTAAAACGAAATTTTACAGCCTCATCGGCCAGATCCCAGAACCATACATTATCACTGGTGATTTTAATGCCCATCATACTCTTTGGGGAGACTCGGGATGTGACGCGAGAGGTCGACTCATTGAAAAATTCCTTGTTAACTCCGGTGCGTGCCTCTTCAATAAGAAGGAACCAACATATTACAATATACACCATAGTTCATATTCATCAATAGACCTGTCAATTGGCTCTGCCTCACTTTTCCCTGATTTAAAATGGCGTGTAATTAAAAATCCATTCGGAAGTGATCATTTCCCTGTAACCCTAAACTTAGTTACCGAACATGACTCTCTTCCCCATGTCCCTCGCTGGAAACTGGCCTCAGCTGACTGGGAATGCTTTAGGGAATCCACGTATTTATCACGAGATTTTATGAATAATTTGTTTCACTCACTCATGAATAATTTTACTATAGATCATGCCGTATCATATTGTTACGGGCTGCCTCCTTGCATTAAGGAAGAAGACGACGATCGCCGAAAACCGCTGCGCGTGTTCAGCCATCTTGGCCATCTCTGCCAACAATCCCTGTAGATAAATACTATCCCTTTTTCGTCTATTTGACGCCCCGTCACACATTGGTGGGAGGTGCGGGGTATTCTCGCCAGACGACGGAGCTCCGAAGCGGTCGGCGCTCCGGTGCGACCACCATGGCACACCAACCGGAATCTGCTTCTGCGCCGCGGACACCGATTGTAGTCGTCCAACCCCGAGACCCTGGAATGTTCAACGGCACCGATGGTATCGACGTTGAGGAATGGCTCACGCTATACGAACGGGTGAGCGATTCCAACCACTGGGACCTGACAGTCATGCTGGCCAATGTGGTGTTTTATCTTAGTGGAACGGCGAAGTTGTGGTATGACAATCACGAGGCCGACTTCGGAAGCTGGGATACATTCAAACAAAAGCTCCGTGACCTGTTCGGTAACGCCTCCAGTCGAAAAATCATTGCGAAGCAACAGCTGTCAACTCGCGCCCAGACGTCCACGGAATCGTATTTGTCTTACATACAGGATGTGCTGGCGCTGTGCCGTAAAGCTGACAGTAACATGTCAGAGTCTGACAAGGTTGGCCACGTCCTGAAAGGGATAGCGGACGACGCATTCAATCTGCTCATGTGTAGAAATTGTGCTACCGTCGATGCCATGATCGAGGAGTGTCAGCGCTTCGAGCAGGCTAAGAGCCGCCGTATTGAACGACCATTCGCCCGGCTTCCCAACACCGCTGCAACGTCTTCGTGTGAAGAGCGGCCGCCATCTAACCTTTCACCGCCGTCGGCCGAATTGACGAGGATTGTCCGTCGTGAAATCGAGCCAATGGCTCCCGCTAGCCTCTTTACCAACTCTAACGCCGGCGACTCGAGCACACCAGCGGTTTCGCTAGTCCAAGCCATCGTGCGAAACGAACTCGCGAATCTCGGGGTTCACGCTGCTTGCGCCGTTGTCAGCCCTACATCCGCTTCCGGGGCCCCGACATCGTTCCCTCGATATCCGCGGTTCGCTCCACGATCGCGAAACCCTGCTGATTGGCGAACTGAAGACGATCGGCCTATCTGCTTTCACTGCCGCCGTGTCGAGCACGTTGCTCGCTACTGTCACAACCGCTGGTCGTTCCCGCAACGTACTCCATCCTTTGGCCATGCTCGCCGCCTTGATCGCAGCCCTTTTGAGCCACTATCTGCAGCACACCCCTACAATCCTGACGCTGCCACGACATGGTCCAGCCGTTCGCCGTCACCTAGAGGTCACCAGTCGCGTTCGCAACCGTACCGCCGTCCGTCCTCCCGCTCTCCGCCACCTCGCCGCGCCCCGTCGCCGAGCAACCGTGGCTCCTTCACTCCGGAAAACTAAACGATGCAGCGCCCGGAGGTAACGCTGCATCTACGACTCTGCCCGAAAACCCTCTAGTTACTCTGCCGACTCGATGCTGTGTGTTGGACGTTGACGTTGATGGCGTGACGATTTCTGCACTTGTCGACACCGGGGCTTATATTTCCGTCATGAGCTCTGGTCTTCGCCGTCGCCTAAAGAAGGTAGTCACACCTGCTGTTTCCCACGTTGTAAGAGTGGCCGATGGAGGAACTCCCACCATCCTTGGCATGTGCACCGCCCGCGTCATAATCGCCAGTCACCCAACTACTGTTTTATTTGCCGTTCTTGAACAATGTCCGTACGACGTTATTCTTGGTCTGGACTTTCTCGCGACTCATTCTGCCCTAATTGACTGTGCAACTGGCCTCCTGCAGCTCGAACTACCTCACCTAGCCGATGCCCCAACCACGCCTTCGGCCCGTCTCTGCTCTCTCGACTATGTGCGTATGCCCCCGCAAGCCGCCATGTATATCGCCATGGTCTGGAGCCCTCCTGTCGCTGATGGCGATTACGTACTATCCCCGGTACCGGACGTTCTGCTCGCCAAGAACGTCGCCGTGCCTAACACCCTCGTGACCGTCACCGGCAACCGCATCACCATTCCTATTTTAAACTTCAGCGCCTCTCCTCAACTGATTCCGGCAGGCATGTCACTCGCCGCCATCACTGCTGCCGAAGACTGCGAGATTTGTGCGTTGGATCCCACCCGTCCCTCCAGTTCGTCCTTCCTTTGCACCACAACCAGTTCGCCGCGCGATGTTTTTGTCGGAATGATCCCTGATGACCTTCCTTCTGATCAAGCTACCGACCTTCGCCGCCTCCTGGAGTCTTACCACGACATTTTCGACTTCGACGATCGTTCTCTGAGCCAAACGTCTGTTGTCCAACATCGCATCGACACGGGGAACGCGAGCCCTATCCGTCGCCGTCCCTATCGTGTGTCCCTCGCCGAACGTCGTGTGATCCAAGGCGAAGTTGACAAAATGCTCACAAAAGGCGTTATCGAACCTTCTTCCAGTCCGTGGGCCTCCCCTGTGGTGCTAGTAAAAAAAGAAAGACGGCAGCTGGCGCTTTTGTGTTGACTACCGACACTTGAACAACATCACACGCAAGGACGTCTACCCCCTGCCCCGAATCGATGACGCCTTGGACTGCCTCCACGGCGCCACGTACTTTTCCTCCATCGACCTACGCTCCGGATACTGGCAGATTACCGTTGATGCCATGGACCGTGAAAAGACTGCGTTCGTCACACCGGATGGACTTTACCAATTCAAGGTTATGCCTTTTGGATTGTGTAATGCCCCCGCGACCTTCGAGCGAATGATGGATTCTCTCCTTCGGGGCTATAAGTGGTCTACGTGTTTATGTTATCTAGATGACGTGATTGTATTTTCGCCTACTTTTCAGGACCACCTAGCCCGCCTGTCGGCCATTCTTGATGTGTTTCGCCGCGCTGGCCTACAACTCAACTCCTCCAAGTGTCGTTTCGCTCGGCGTCACATCACCGTTCTCGGACACCTTGTTAGTGCTAGCGGTGTCCAACCTGACCCCGACAAGGTGCGTGCCGTCCGAGACTTTCCTGTTCCTCGCTCAGTTAGCGATGTACGGAGCTTTGTCGGCTTGTGTTCCTACTTCCGCCGCTTCATCAGGAATTTTGCCGACATTGCCCGGCCGCTTACTGACCTACTCAAGAAGGACATCTATTTTTCCTAAGGTCGTGCACAAGCTGCCGCATTCACCACCCTTGTCAGTTTACTGACTTCACCGCCCATTTTGGCGCATTATGACCCGTCAGCCCCTACAGAAGTTCGCATCGACGCTAGTGGCCACGGCATAGGTGCAGTACTCGCCCAACGCCAGAACGACCAGGACCGTGTCATTGCCTACGCCAGCCGCCTTCTTTCGTCGTCGGAGCGGAATTATTCGATAACTGAGCGCGAATGCCTGGCTTTGGTCTGGGCTGTGGCAAAATTTCGCCCTTATTTGTACGGCCGAACTTTTTCCGTTGTCACGGACCACCATGCCCTTTGCTGGCTCTCGTCGCTGAAGGATCCTACAGGAAGGCTTGGCCGCTGGGCGTTACGACTACAGGAATACACCTTCGACGTGCTCTACAAATCTGGCCGGATGCATCAAGATGCTGACTGTTTATCCCGCTACCCTGTCGATCCTCCCGACACCACCGAACGTGATACCGGTGACTTCGTCATGGCTATTGCAGATCTGGCCAACATACGCGCTGAACAGCAAAGTGACGACACGTTACGATCGATAATTGACCGCCTCAATTCTCGTCAGCCCGACCCATCGCTTCGTCTGTTTGAGCTTCACGACCATATTCTTTACCGTCGCAGTACCACTCCCGACGGCCCAGAGCTTCTGCTTGTTCTCCCCAAGCATCTTCGTGCTACTGTTCTCCGGGAACTCCACGATGCTCCGACCGCTGGCCATCTTGGCGTATCCCGCACATACGATCGCGTGCGGCGCCGGTTTTTCTGGCCTGGTCTGTACCGATCTGTTCGACGCTACGTTGCTGCGTGTGACCCTTGTCAGCGACGTAAACGGCCCTCAGGGTTGCCTGCAGGCCTTCTGCATCCAATTCACATACCCCAGGAGCCATTCTACCGCGTCGGTCTCGACCTCCTAGTCCCATTTCCTTCGTCTGCTTCAGGGAACAAGTGGATCGCAGTTGCGACCGACTACGCTACGCGTTTTGCCATCACGCGAGCTTTGCCGGCTAGTTGCGCCACTGACGTCGCCGATTTCCTCCTTCATGACGTCATCCTTCGTCATGGTGCTCCTCGGCAACTGCTCACAGACCGAGGTCGCTACTTCTTGTCGAAAGTTGTCGATGACCTCCTTCGTTCCTGTTCTGTGGAGCACAAGCTCACTACTGCGTACCACCCGCAGACCAACGGGCTCACCGAAAGGCTGAACCGCACCTTAACCGATATGCTGTCGATGTACGTGTCTGACGATCATCGGGACTGGGACAGTGCTTTGCCATACGTCACGTTCGCGTACAACTCCTCCCGTCACGACACCGCCGGTTTTTCGCCGTTTTACCTCCTGTATGGCCACCACCCTGCATTGCCTTTTGAGACGCTCCTACCTGCTGTTCTACAACATACCACGGAGTATGCCGGCGATGCTGCCGCGCGAGCCCATCTGGCACGTCAGATAGCTCATGAGCGACTATCCGACTCACAATTATGCCAAAAGGACCGCTACGACCGCAGCCACCGGCACCTCTGCTTTTCTCCGGGATCTCTTGTGCTTCTCTGGACTCCTTCTCGTCGCGTCGGTCTCTCCGAAAAGCTTTTATCGCGTTACACTGGACGGACCTTACAAGGTTTTACGGCAACTTAGTGACGTGAATTATGAAATCACCCCACTGAACAGTTCTTCCCCATCTACCCTGCCATCTCGTGACGTCGTGCACGTATCCCGACTGAAGCCGTACTTTTCCGTCACCTCCTCGTGTAATTAGTCTGCGCCGAGACGGCGCTCAGCCCGCCGGGGCGGTTAGATGTTACGGGCTGCCTCCTTGCATTAAGGAAGAAGACGACGATCGCCGAAAACCGCTGCGCGTGTTCAGCCATCTTGGCCATCTCTGCCAACAATCCCTGTAGATAAATACTATCCCTTTTTCGTCTATTTGACGCCCCGTCACAATATTTTACTGCTTTGATCATTGACGCCGCTGAGAAGTTCATTCCTCAAACAAGTGGCACTTCATTCAAAAGACGGGTCCGCTCGTGGAATGACGATTGCAGACAGGCACGGAGGAGACAAAATAAAGCTTTGGGCAAACTACGTGAATGTCCTACAGCTGAAAATCCAACAGAATTTAAACATGTCAGGTCCCAGGGAAGAAGGACGCGAAGACAGGCTAAGAGGGCAAGTTGGGAGAGGTTTCTCTCAGGTATCAATTCGTATACTCAAGAGGCAAAAGTATGGGACACGCTAATGAGGCTAAAGAGAAAAGAAATCCATCCGTTGCCGCTAGGGAACGACGAAGCGAACAGTTTGGAAGATCAAGCTGACGCTCTTGGCGAACACTTTGAGCGCGTATCTAGTTCGAATAATTACTCCGAGGCATTCCTAAAACACAAACAAATCGCAGAACGCAGAACGCAAGACTATTGACCGCAAATGCAGACAGAACGAACCCTATAACATGCCTTTTAACATCGCCGAATTGAGAGCCTCCTTGACTGCATGTCGGAGCTCTGCACCTGGACCTGGCAGGATCATGTACGACATGATTAAACACATCCACAGAGATACTCAAATAACGCGACTCGCTCTTTTCAATGCTATATGGGCTGCCGGGTACCTACCTACTGCATGGAAAGAATCCCTTGTCGTTCCAATTTTGAAACAAGGTAAAAACCCCACATTAGTAACAAGTTACCGCCCAATAGCCCTCACAAGTTGTATTTGCAAACTCTTTGAAAAAATGATAAACCGTCGCCTTTTACACTTCCTTGAGTCAAACAAAATTCTTGATCCATATCAGTGCGGCTTCAAAGAAGGACGGTCTACAACCGACCATCTCGTGCGCATCGAAGCAAATATTCGTGATGCCTTCATACATAAACAATATTTCTTATCCGTGTTTCTCGATATGGAAAAGGCGTACGATACAACCTGGCGTTACGGAATCCTACGCGATCTGTCGGCAATGGGAATCCGCGGTAATATGTTAACCATCATTGAAAGCTACGTACACAACCGCACATTCCGGGTTAAAATAGGTAATGCACTGTCGCGGCCATTTATACAGGAAACTGGTGTACCCCAGGGAGGCGTGCTCAGTTGCACGCTCTTTATCGTCAAAATGAAACACACTTCGAGCTTCACTACCACCAGCTATTTTTTATTCCATCTACGTAGACGATATACAAATGGGCTTCAAGTCCTGTAACCTGGCCGTGTGCGAGAGACAGGTACAGCAGGGGTTGAACAAAGCGTCTAAGTCGGCAGACGAAAACGGGTTCAAAGTTAACCCCCACAAAAGAAGTTCTTGTGTTATTTTCACAAGAAAGAGAGGCCTGATTCCAGATACTTGTGTAGGACTGTGTGGACAGCAAATACCTGTGTACAAAGACCACAAGTTTTTAGGCATTATACTTGACTCTAAGCTAACTTTCATTCCGTACATCAAATATCTCAAAGCAAAATGCCTAAAAACAATGAACCTAATGAAGATTATATCTCACACAACATGGGGCAGCGACAGGAAGTGTCTATTGAACCTTTATAAGAGTATGATTCGTTCACGACTAGATTATGGGGCTGTAGTATATCAATCTGCCGCCCTAAGCGCACTAAAGATGCTAGATCCCGTTCACCATCTAGGTATCCATCCGCCTGGCCACCGGCGCTTTCAGAACAAGCCCTATTGAAAGCTTATATGTAGAATCGAATGAGTGGTCACTCCATCTGCAGAGATCATACACCAGCTTGACATATTTTCTCAAAGTGCACTCCAATCATGAACATCCGTGTTCTAAGACCGTTAACGATTTGACGTGTACTGCACTTTTTTATAATCGACCCTCTGTGAGACGGTCTTTTTCACTGCGTGTGAGGGAGCTTAGCGTTGAAATGGATGTCCCACTCCTCGAACATCGCATAATGTCTCCAGCTAAGCTGCCACGGCCTTGGGAGTGGCAGGTGATAGAATGCAATACATCTTTTGTAAAAATTACAAAGTACGCAGCAGACCTCGAAATTCGAATGCATTTCCGTGAACTCCAATCTAAGTATTCGTGTACTGAATTCTACACCGACGCATCAAAGTCGCATGCTGGCGTATCTTACGCGGCAATTGGTCACTCTTTCGCTGAATCGGACGTATTGAATCCTTATACAGAATCCTTAATCCTTATATTGAATCCTTATCTTTACTGCAGAAGCCTATGCAGTGCTGTCTGGGGTTAAACACATTCAGAAATGAAAACTACAGAATGCAGTAATTTTCACGGACTCCTTAAGTGTCGTAAAGGCACTAATGTCTGTAAGAATACACAAAATCCTCTTTTTATTCAGCTTTACACATACTTGTGCAATATTTATTCATCTGGTAGACACGTGACAATATGCTGGGTTCCTGGCCATAGGAGCATTGAGGTTAATGAGCTAGCAGACAAAGTGGCCACATCAATTACATCTCAAGCTAGTGGTCTTACCACTGCTATTCCTGCCACAGATCTCAAGCCTTTTTTGCGAACTAAACTGCGAGACCACTGGCAACGGTTGTGGGACGTCGAAGCAAATAATAAGCTTCACATGATTAAGCCACAGTTAGGGTTCTGGCCCTGGACAACTAAAACACGACGAACTGATGTCCTATTCTGTCGTCTCAGAATAGGACACACATATGGTACTCACAACTTTCTATTGAATGGTAATGATCCTCCAACATGTGGTAGATGTGGCGAGAGGCTCACCGTTCTCCACGTCCTCTTGGAGTGTCGGGAAGCCGAAAGAGAACACTTTCCTCTCGCATATCGCTATTGTGTCCCTCTGCATCCCGCAATGTTTCTTGGTAAAGAACCGCTTTTTAACAACACAGTCCTCCTATTCTTGAAATATGTTGTGCTACATGTTATTAGCCCGAAAAGTTCGTAGGGCGTCCTCTCTCCAGAGGATGTTGCTGTGATAGTTTTTTTTTTTATAGCACATGCCTCCAGGCCCTTGTGTTTCAAGGGCTCTGCACTTGTGCTTCTGGCCAATTCTTGCATCTGTAATATTTTTTAAGACATATCATTCTTTCGCAATGTATTGTTCATCTCTATAGTACACATCATTAGTCATTGCCATAATATTATTACGTATAGATTTTACGCACTTTACAGCGACTGATTTTAGGCCCCTTTACAGCCATGCCACATCTAATGTTCATATAATTCCCTATTCATCTACATATCTGGGCCTTGCGCCAATAAACCACAACAATCATCATCATCGTCACACGTCAAGATAACATGACACATTTGCATCCATGCAAAGCGACAAAAATATCTTCCAACGTTGGCAAAGGGTTCTCAGACAACGGTTTACAGTCACTTTGTAGTCTTCGCAAATGCGAACTTTGTTGTTAGCTTGGGTAAGAGTACTAGGGGCGTAGCCCACTCACTTTGCTGTACAAGCATCAGTACTCCCGATTCCACTAGTGAATGTAATTCCTGTGCTACGGCATCCCTGAGTGCAAATGGCACAGGTCGATGCTTAAAGAAAACTAGTGTACTGCTGTCTTTTAGCACTAGGTTCACCGATGTGTCAGCTATCAGTCCTAGTGCCGGCTCAAACACTGCCGAAATTTTTTCGATGACTGCGGCTGATTTATCAAGACCGATATTACACACGCTCGTCCAATCCAGCTTCAACGCCTCTAGCCAATTACGGCCCAACAACAAAGTGTCACATATTTGTGGTGTTTGGACTACAATTAAAGGCAAGGTCGCGGTTTGGCTATTGTGCTTTACGCGCACCATAAACTTGGATGTAATTGCCAGCGGGACACCTCCGTACGTTTTTAGCCGTAAACTACAGAATTCTAGAGGTAATAAGTCAGACCAATATTGCCGGTACATCTTTTGTGACACGATAGACACAGATGCCCCTGTGTTAACTTGCATTTTGACATTCCTACCTGCCACCTTAACTTTCACAATGTAGCTACCGTCATTACTCTGACATGAAAAAATATGGATACGCAAAATATCGTCCTCACCACTTATACCGTCCGAGTCACCGGAGCCTTCTAAACCAGTGCTGTCGTCAAGTGCGTGTACCGAACGTGGCGTCGTTCTGCAGACCCTTGCGAGGTGTCCCACTCTTTTGCAGGCACGGCATCGATATTTGCGAAAGGGGCAGGTTGGAAACGGATCAACAGAAACAGTCCGTTGATCCGGCTTGCCGCTCCGTGTTTTTGCTCGCTGCCCCTGCCCATGCGGTGGCTTCGGGTTTTCTTCGTTGGGGTTGCTGAACCAGGTTCACCTCGCTGAGGTCTTTAGGGTGAATCTTTCTTGTTTCGGTGCGCGCGAGTTCCCCACTTTTGGCAAGGTCATAAGCAGCTTGGAACGTCGGGGTACTCTGCTTGAGGAGCTCGGCCCTTGTGCTTTTTCGTTTCTCAGTCCAGCCACGAACCGATCCCGTAAAGCGTCATCCAGGAATTGCCAAAACTCACAGGATGCAGCCAACCTTTTCAGTTCTAATGCAAACGTAGCAACTGGTTCGTTTTCTTGCTGCGACCGACGGTTGAACCGGAATCTTTCCGCTATCACCAAGGGCTTCGGTGAATAGTGCCCTTTGAGAGCCCTGACCAGTTCGTCGTAGGTTTTGGCTTCGGGCTTCACTGGGGCCAACAAATTCTTCAACGTGCGGTAGGCCTGTTTTCCAATGACAGTCACAAAAGCGGATACTTTCAAGTCGTCGCTGATCTGGGTGGCCCGGAGGTATTGTTCAAAGCGTTCCACGTAAGATTCGAAGTCTTCGTATCCCTCCTCCGTAAACGGCTCGAAGCGGCCGAAGGAAGCCGTGCTGTGGTAGTCGCCTACCTGCTGTTCCCGAACTGCTGGAGCCGCAACCAGCGCTTCAGCCGTGGCCCGGCTATCGTCCGCTATGAGGATTCCATCCCCGTCGCCACTGTTGTGTCTTCAAGACTCAGTAGCCTACTTGCCATAACACATGCGTATTGTCACTTGCAATACAACAGGAAAAGAAGCACAAGGCACTTACGTGGCCGTCTTATAATAGCTACACATCTACTAATCAGTGACATCAGACACACGCACAGGCACGTGCGTTCTATATCAGATGCAACAATTCTAGACCTCACTGACGTCAGAGCGCCACTACACGTTCTATCTAAGGGGTGATGACAAAACACTGGCAATGTACGTCGACGTCGAACATAAGACGTGGGATGCCATCCTTCCGTACGTGACCTTGGCATACAACACGGCCGTGCAAGAAACGACGCACATGGCGCCGTTCAACGTGGTCTACGGAAGAAACCCGGCGACGACGCTTGACGCCATGCTACCGGATGTCGCCGACGAAGAAAATGTCGACGTTGCCACCTATTTGCAGCGTGCCGAAGGTCGACAGCTCGCCTGCCTGCGTATCAAGAACCAGCAGAGGAGCGCCAGCCGACACTACAATCTTCGGTGACGCTACGTCGAGTACCACCGGCGACCGTGTTTGGGTCTGGACTCCCATACGCCGACGAGGACTTAGCGAGAAACTGTTACGTCGCTATTTCGGACCCTATAAGATCATCCGACGTATTGGCGCACTGGGCTATGAGGTCGTGCCAGACGGTATTTCGCAATCACAGCGGCGCCGCGCACGACCTCATGTCGTGCATCTTAAGCCGTTCTACGCCCGCTGACGAATTTAGGGACTTTGTTACTTTGATATTGTTTTTTTTTTGTCTCTAATACGCGTGGTTTTGTTTTTGCTTTCGCGGTTGTAGCATCGGGACGATGCTTTTTAAAGGGGGGGGGGGGGGGGGTATTGACACGTGTACATGTTTATCTTTCACCGGTGACTGCTTTTCACCGACTAACAAATGTTAAACCATAAAGAAAGAAATTCAACAAGAGGGGGCACTCCCATAGAGCCCAGCGGCCGAATTGACAGCAGCGCGCCAAGCGGTCGGCATAGATCACTTCCGGTTTCGGTTTTGGGCGCCCGTATTTTGAACGCCGTGCTGGCACGCGTCCCCCCGGCTGCGCTGATCGGCTTTTCGTATTGTTCAGGCGCGCGCTTTTTTTCTGCGCGCGCGTTTTTTGTTTTTTAAAAGCGCGCGCTTTCTACGTGCGCGCTCCTTAGAGCAAGCAGCATTTTGCAAGCTATGAATATAAGGAAAGGCAGCTGTCCCACAGCGTTTGTTCTGTGTCTAACAGTGCCATCCCACAAAACATGCTAGGATAACTTTTCGATGGAATATTTATTTCGCTCTATAAAAATACAACCAATACAACACTGACAGTATACAATCGTCATTTGGCACATTGTAAAATATTGTCATACTGACATGAGGCGATGAAGAAACTTAAAGAGAAAACACAAAGTAATGTTAATCTCACTTCATAAAAATACATCTCACACATTCGGGACCCATTTGGCGCACTGCAAGCAAACTGAACACACGCACATCACGTACTCTCTTTGCATTATGTATATCAACGCAGACAGTTTTGCTTTCCTTTTGCATACATTGCTTTCTATTTTAATCCGTACCCACCCACTTCGGCACTCAGTGAACATTAAAAATGTTTAGAACCTGAATGAACAATTAATAGCAATTTGAAGGGCCCCCCTTCCCCCGGAAGTGCTGTTGAACCTCCGGAGAGAGCCACCACCCACCACAACCACACCTACCCTCCTCACCTACCACCACCACACAGTTGTAATGTAAACAGTTGGACCCTGGTGAATTGCTATTCATTCTGAAGGGAACAGTAGCACAGCTGAAATGGCAATTATATGTTCATCGTTGCAAAGGAAGTCCGATATTAACCATTAACTGTTTCAAGTTGCACGCCAGAAACAGATGAGTGAAACCGAACTCTATCTAAATTACGGTTCACAAACCGGACATGCCAACACAAACGTATCCGGCATTACATTTTCACAAACCTCTGCCGACGTTCAACGGAACAAAATCCCCAACACGAGACAGATACTGATACAAAACTTTACAGACACTTGCAAGATGTGCTGTAGCTTCAATCGCGGCAAGGAACTTGTTTTTGAGTTCTTGAGCAAAAGCAAACACCCTTTGTGATGGCACAGTCAGATTCCCAAAGACTTTGCTCGGTACGTGATAAGCCTTCAGCATTGTAAAATATTGGTGTTCACCACACACAGTTTACATCACCTTGCAACAAGTGTTGGCAAGTGCACCCTTCCACAGACTTAGTAAGAAATACTTTGACCAAGAAGCCTGCCACGTAATAAGCAGCCGATTGATCGATTATGTGGGACTTAATGTCTGCTGCGAGTTCTGCAATGTCTTCAAGGGACGGTAAGTCATCAGACCTAATCCATTCGACTGCATCAACCAGAGATGTGTTATTGAGGGAAAAAGGCAAAACTTCGCGAAGGAGTTCTGATTTATCGTCTTCTACATATTTGCCTCTTCGGAGAGTTTGAAGGCTTTCTGATTAATAATATGCTTTAAACCAGAAATGAGTTGCGCGACATTAGGGTTTATATTGCATCCTGTATCGTCAGCGGATGAAGATCGATGTACATAATACGCTGCAAAGCGTACTACAGAGAGTAACTTGAAGCACGCGCGTGTGGCGCATGAATCTGATCGCCTCTTACCTTAATCCGGCCGCCACGTTTCAGCGATTCCCGGTACACGATTTGCGTACAGTCGTCAGCGAATGAAACACGATATTGCGAGCGCTTTTTATCTGCGGCACCTATTCTGACGGGGCAAAACGTACGACGCCGAGTAACTGAAAGCACACGAGTTGCATATGAATCGAAACCCCTCTTAATCGCGCTGCCATGTTTCAACGATTGCAGGATTGAGCACAGAATTTATTTCATTGGTTGACCACTGTACACACAAGAACGAATTCGCGTACGCAGCCCAACAAGCTAATTCACCGCGCGACAGGAACATACCGGACGCCATTTGCGAACCGAATGTTTACATCACGTGGTGTACATTCAAGCGCATACAGCGCCGCCTTCTGCATCGCATTTTGATTTCAGCCCTTTTGATTGGCTGCGACAAATCCGGCGGCTTGTCCGCGTGATCGATTTGGTCATAATTACATTTTTTTGTAAAGGCAGCAAGAGTATATGTGTATTTCATGCGTCGCTCGCTCCTTTATTTGCCGAGTGCGGCCACGTGACCCAAGTCATGCAATGGGGAGAAGCCACCCCTAAGGCACCGACATAGAGGCTAGCATAGATAAACAAATAGGGGGATAACAGCGCGCCGTGCACTCCGCGCCGTGCTTTGCTGCTTCTGTGTGTGTGGACGAGTGCACGCATTTAAATGCGTCTGAAATTGACATTGCCTTTTCTATGCAATATTTCATAGAGGCTTTTTGCTGGCATGTACATGTTTTGTTAGGTGCCCTTACTGTACTGTCTGCAGCAAGGTATTCTAAAAAAAGCTACCCCTGCCACATACAAAATTATTCTGTTCGTCTAAAGCAGCAACCTACAATTGTTCGCTTATTAAAATGTGTTTATTTGTAAACGTGATAATCCTCAAGTGTCCCAAAGTGGGTCGAACATGCACCTGTTGCTGATGTTGCACTGGTTGTAGTTATTGCAAGCATGTGGCATGGTTCTCTTTCATAGTTATGGTTTAAGTACAAGGTAGAGGACCTCTATGCTAGTGTGCTCCCGCAAGGAGCATATACAGTAAGTCTAATCCCAGACCAACTGTGCACCCTATCTTGTTTTCCATTTGCTTTGCACGCTTTCAGTGCAGTGTGACGACGCCTAGAACTGAGTGGGAAATGATGGCTTGTGTGTGATCTGGGCATGGAATATTGCATGAATTTTGCCAATCAATTAGACTTCAGACAGCACCATCAAGTCAACGATATATGCCCTCTGGTGCAAGAGGGACGACAGTGGCGCATGATGTCTCCGCTAACAGCAGAAAACAGACGTGTAAATTATCCTCCCGAGCCTGAAGATAACATTGTTCTGCGTGGCATTCAAGCCAGCTGGTCTGCATGCAACCCAACTGCATTAGACAAATCCATATGGGTGTCCACCACGCCTGCAGGCTAGAAGAATATGGGCTCCCTGTACTGGCCAGAACCAGGCAGGCTATGTGCAACATATTTTCTGACAGCCTCCACAAGATGATCACAGCTCACGCAGGCAACCTCACCTACTGAAACTGAAACTTAGAAAACTTTCCATAACCACTTACAACTGGCAACATACTATTTGCATCCGCCGACTCGCAGAACTTTGATAGTATTTGATTTGTATGATTCTCTTGAAGTCCGTGCGTACCGTACAGCAGCCCAGCAAAGGCATGTATCAAGGTGCAGTTCGTAATATGCAAGTAGGAACAGCTGAATCACTAGTGGAAGCATTGGACTCGGAAGAAGCCACGATACCAGCAGCATGACCCGCCGGGGTGGCTCAGTCAGCTAAGGCGTTGCGCTGCTGAGCACGAGATCGCGGGATCGAATCCCGGCCGCGGCGGCCGCATTTCGATGGAGGCGAAATGCAAAAACGCCCGCGTGCTTGCGTTGTAGTGCACGTTAAAGAACCCCAGGTGGTCAAAATTAATCCAGAGCCCTCCACTACGGCGTGCCTCATAATCAGAACTAGTTTTGGCACGTAAAACCCCAGAAAGAAGATACCAGCAGCATGCCCAGTGGGTGAAAGCCGAATGACGCTGCTCACTTTACCGACGCCTAGGCGTCATCCTATTGTGAAGTACTGCAGCTGACTGACGAACCAAGGCTGATCGGCTATTCTCGGCTGTAGAGAAGGAAACTGAGGCGCCTCCATTAATTCCAATTAGTACTTCAAAACTCTTTCTTCATGTGAAACATAACGTCCGCAACATATGAAATCGAACCAGCGACAGCTGTCGCCTTTGTCGCCTTACGTACCCAGAATGTTGGCGTGCTTTAGATGCCACGGGACTGGTTACAAACAAGACATGCATGCGCCCACCTGTTTGCATAAAGTTGGGCACGGAACACGAACCTGAAGACTGCCCCACCACGGCTCCTCATTGCAGGTTTACAGCGAAGATGGACACCTTGCCCAAAATGCCCCCCAAAGGCTTGTTGCAAAAACGAACTGAAGAAGCACATGGAGCAGTGGCTGCGTAGCCGATCACTGCACCACGGCCGCTGGATAAAAAAAAAGGTGCACCTTGGTTTTCATCCAGCGGCCGTGACTGCACAGTCGTCCTCCAGCTCCCATGAATGCGAATATACCACACGAGAGTCAAGTGACCATGCTGCACAATACAGACAACAAGCTGCTCACACAAGCAGAACACTTCTGTGACCTTTACATCAACAATGACGAGCTATACGCAAGCAGTGTCTGGATAATCAAAAAGGAAACGTGGCCACCGCAGTACATTGAGACATCGCACTGAAACGATTATGGTATATTTCAAACCGAGAGTGACCTTAGTAGACGTACTGCGTAGAGCACTGCGCGGGCCTGATTTTTCGGC
The DNA here is from genome assembly GCF_013339745.2 of Dermacentor silvarum. NCBI lineage: Eukaryota > Metazoa > Arthropoda > Arachnida > Ixodida > Ixodidae > Dermacentor > Dermacentor silvarum. The sequence goes on along the minus strand of NC_051154.1, from coordinate 399,448,227 downwards.
CCGAGCCCGGCCCGGCCCGGGCCCGCTTTACGAGGCCCGAGCCCGTCATACAAAGCCCGGGCCCGGCCCAGGCCCGTGGTTCTAAGCCCGGGCCCGACCCGGACCCGTGTTCTGAGCCCGGGCCCGGCCCGGACCCGGGCGTTCATTACTAAGCTTAGCTAGGGTCCGCGCGTCGCGCGTGCATGATCTGGCCCGGCCTGTAAGAAAAAAATAGTTTTTTTTGCTTACACATTGTACCATATGTCAGCCTCACCTTCTCGAGGTTTAATCAGCTGCAGTATATGAGGAATAAAAGACCGAAATCTTTGTTTCTCCCACGGGAACATCAGTAATCCGGCCCATTGTCTGTGCTGCTATTTTTCCGCTGGTGTGCATGCACTAACCTTGATTTGTACGATATGGTTCTATGATGACATTTAGCATGCAAATACAGGGTGTTTCATTTTAGCTGAACCAAACTTTAAAAATTGCCTGCGGCAGAATGCACAGTTATAATACTTGATCTAAACTACTCGATGAGGTGGCCATTACTTCCACGAGAAATGAAAACGCCTAATTGAAGAATTAACCTAAGTACGCTAATTAACTTTTAATTAATTAACCTAAGTACGCTAATTTACGGCACATCTTTCATTCTACGAATTATAGCCGCTCAGTTCGCAAGGCGTATCCACTTGGAACGAATTCTCAGGACTAAACCAGTTTCGAGATATTAATTTTCAAAGTGTCTGACGAAATCAACCAAATCAAATCAATTTATTCTCCAGTTTACATGCTGGACGGTCATTTTGGACTAAAAGCTACATACGTAGCTTGACGTCACCCAAATAACCAGACAAGGCAATACTACAGCAAACAGCGTGCGCACATGTACAATAATTCAGATATATTTCCAGCTATTGCAGGAATTAGCTATGAACGGAAGGACAAAGAATATTTCCGTCACGACGGGCTAACAGAATTGGAAAAAATGTTTAACAGAATTCATTTTAAACAACACTACAATAGCTATACTAGCTAAACAAAACAACGTAACACCAGCTATACAACATAGCATGAGACTGAATTTTACAAGATTAACATTTGCTAAAAAAACGAAACAGGTTGTAAATTATATACTGTACACAAAAACTACACAAAATACACATAATACACAAAAAGCAGTACAATAGTCATCAGATACATTACAAGCGAACAAAGTATGAGCTTAGTTCTTTCTTTCTGAAATTATCGACATTTTTGTATTTCTTCAAAGTGAATGGTAGGTTATGTATTAACGACTGATGCTTTTATAGGGTGGTCGTGAAGTATGGAATCGACCATATCTCAGGATTTCTTGTGTTCGCATTAATGCGACGATGCTCTAAGGAGGCTAATTGTTTTATGTAGTAGTTCCAAGCTAATTCTGACATGGATGGCTTAATGGATGGTCAAAACGACTAATCGAATAATTAACGTAATTACGCTAATTAACTTTTAAATTAATTAGCTTACGGCACAGCTTTCAATCTACGAATTATAGCCGCTCAGTTCGCAAGGCGTATCCACTTGGAACAAATTTTCAGAACTAAACCAGCTTCGAGATATAAATTTTCAAAGTGTCCGACGAAATGCATGGGCGTTCCAGTTTTCTGTTTGAGGAAAACGCTGTTTTATGCATTGAAGCACAAAAGTAACTGGTCTTAGCGCTAAAATAATGCAATAGTATCGACACTGGTAATAGTGCAATCGCAAAAGCAGTAACATGGAAATGGTCTGAGGAGCGGTTCTTTGTATAATTTATTTTTCCTTACCCGGAAACAATGTTCGTTTTTGTGGAAAAGAAAAAAATTAGCGTAGCTGATGGGCACCTAGCTAGTCCTGGCTTTTGGGTTAGGCTAAGCACTGCCAAGTCATCCCCAGCATTTCCCGGAATTTATGACTTATTTATTATTGATCAATTATCGATTAGCTATTGATTAGCTATCGATTGTCTATCGCAAGATATTGGCCACGTATTTGGGCTAGGCTAAGCACTACCAAGTCATCCCCAGCATTTTCCGGAATTTATTGATTGTTGATCGATTATCGATTAGCTATTGATTGGCTATCAATTGCCTATCGATGACTAAGTTTAAGTAGTTCCCACCATTCTTAGGTACACTTATCCAGGCTCAGATTCGCTAGTTAACAGGTGTATGTGCCATTGCGCTTGGACCCTTTCTGCACTGCTGTCAGGATCGGCCCACATTTTTGGATTCAGCAGACACATTACGCCCGCCTGAAACAGCTCCGCTGTTAAAAATGAGAAGTTCATGTTTTACTATTTTCTTTGATAAGATATATACAGTCATCTTGCACGTGTCACTTCAGCTTGGCACATAATGCATTGAACCATGCAATGGATAACGGTCGCGTGTGCTCTAAGGCCTACTTAGGCCCTTTAATGAGCGGGCCCGAGTCTGGCCCAGGCCCGTGGCTTCAAGCTCGAGTCCGGCCCGGGCCCGCGGCTTTAAGCCCGGGCCCGGCCCGAGCCCACCGACAAACGCTTCGGACGACCCGGCCCGCCGGCCGGGCCGGGCCCGGGCCCGTGCAGTGCTCTAGTACTGCGTCAAAACGAGCAGCTGGACAAGCAGCAAGCTGCTCTCTACAAGCGTCCTTGCGATTCAAAATGAGCAGCATGGGAAGAAGTGGACCCCAAGCTGCAGAAGAAAGCCAGAGGAGGTGGGGAAAGCAGGCAGCGCCTGCAGTCAGCCACCCCGGAGCCTAGCAATTCTCATAGTTTGTCCACATCCTGCAAGTCTGCTTCTTCGGTGCACACAAAAAGTGAAACACAGCAAGAAGCCGCTACAGAAGAGCCTGCGCCAGTCAACAGCTACCATATATTGTAAATATATGGTAGCTGTTGATAAATTGTGCATAAGGAAATGACAATTAAAGAAGCCGTGTCACTTCTGTATGCCAAGCTCGAACAGGTTCTCGTATAACAAGGCAAAATAGCTAAAACTTCACATTCCACAGCACATTCTTCACATTCAGAAGCAGTAACAATGCCAGCAACAACAGATGATGGCAGTGTACATGGACCAGCATGGTAAGCTCCTCCACATCCTCATTCAATAATCGTAGTCATCGCCGCTCAATCTTTCTATAAGATTCTGAAAGTCTGCGAAATCCACAACACCAACAATACCCTACTGCTAGGCTCCCTCAAACGTTCCACACGGCCGCTATTACAGGCTGTACGCAGCGGAAGCTGCAGCTTGAGCGCTAGTGCGACCTAATGCATGCGACCCAATAATGCAATCCAATGGAATAGCTGACTTAATGGTCAGCTATTTTAGCAAGAGGGCCAACCCGTCGTCCTGCTGCTCCATGAAAACAGAGGCACAACGCCAGACGTACAAGGGTACAAAGGCTAACTCGAAGCGACTGTAGAGCTCGGGTATGGTGAGAAGAGACACAATAGAGCAGGCTAAAACGGCCGTCTTTGCTTGCGCAGACGCTCCGCACATATAACTGAACATTATTCTATACTGCACCTGGTATGAGAAAGTTGCGGCGGTGTGCTGCAGGCTTAGGTGGTGGAAGGAAGCCGTTTTGGCATTGGTCTACCTCTGTCCCAAAACCAACCGCCGCACTCAAGTTTACTTCACTTGGCTTTGACATCTGAAAATTACCTTTCCCCAACACAGAATACTCAGTGCAGGCGACTTAAGTGCACATCACTCACATTGGGGATACAAAGACGCACGGTCAGGATTATGCCACCTTGAAGAAGCAGACAACACGGACATCAAGTAGCAAATTACACCAACTATCCCAATGCCACACCCGCCACTCAAACCAGAAGGACAGTACACTCATCTAACATGGGCGACTGTGGCCTTCATTCTTGTGGCCTTCATTGTGGCCTTCATTCAGAGTGTCTGTGCGATTGTGACCCGAGAGGCAGCGACCATTATCCGATCTAGATAACACTTCTAGGGTAGGTGAAAATGTGCCACATTTGCAAAATCATCGCTACAGGCTAGGATCATTTCTGTGACACACTTGAATCTGAAGAATATGAAGGCGTTGAAAAATCGCTAGCAACATGCATTCTTTACACAGTGTGAGGAGCGACATACGAACAGAGCTTACTGGAGTAATATCCAGCCCTGACAAGCAGCGCCTGCTACAACTTTGGGGCGAGCAAGCCAAGCTGCATACTGCATACATAAACTGTAGCCACAAGCAAGAAGCCCTAATCAATGTTTCTGCACAAGACTGAGCAGGCGAGATAGCGTGCTAAGCAAGTCTCCAGAGACCAGTGGATGGACCGCTGCGCGTCATTTGCACGCATAGGTCTCAGTAAGCTGCGACACACATTCTCAACTATAACAGCATTGAAAACACAACGCTCGATGTTCAGTGTACATTCAGGCATTTCAGGATATTCAGGCATTTGAGGAACAAGCAGCAGAGGATTTTGCCAACCATCTCACAGCGACCAACCGTCACTAGACTCATATGCACCTTAATTACCATTTGCCGAGGAAGGAATCTAAAGCCTCTTTACGATGGCAGAACCTGTTGCTGCTGTCGAGCATGTGAACAGTTAAAGCGGACTTGGAAAAGAAAACAGGAACCTTCCCGAAATAAGAAAGCAAGCACTATAGCTTGTAATCAATGAAATCTGGAATATTGCCTAATTCTCCATGGATCGGAAACACTCTGTGGTTATGCCATTACCAAAACCAGGCAAGAAACCAGACACTATAGCCAGCCTTCGACCAATCTCGCTCACATCGACAGCATGCAAATTGCTTGAACGAATGTGCCTCGCGAGAGGGGCTGAAATACCATCTGAAAAAAAAAGAATATTTCCTCCTCTGCCAGATTGGTTTCTAACCTAACTTTATCTTATGCGACCATAGCCGTTTTCTGCATCAAAGCATCGCCAATACCAGCCGCTGCGGAAGAAAGGTACCTGGGATCCTAGTCACAGTAGAGACAAGAAGGATGTTCAATACAGTGTGCAACGAGGCGGTACTGATGGCGTTTCGTGAAGCCTGCCCTGGTATTAGGGTTGCCAGTGTTGTCAAAGCCTTATGCAACCAGACGTTTCAAATATGAAGTTGCAGTAAACAAGCAAGGACCTTTACCAACTACTGCACAGGCGCAAATGCGCGTCAAGCCTGGACCAGCACACTTGATTGCAGGAGTGATTTGCTGTAGAGGTAAGAAGGTGACTTAACAGTTGCTGATAACATATACAAAGTGCAATTACGCACATTATGCAATGCCAGTTAGGCCGAAACAAATGCATTTTCTCCAAATCAATATCAAAAGCTCATCACTCTTTTTTTTTTGTCTGCAGGATGCCACTCATGTGCTTTGGGTAAGTATGCAAAGGGTTGTATAAAGCTGCATACGTTAAATTATACTACTAGATACAGCTGTTACGCCTAATGTTTGTTCTTGGCTAGATTCTTGCTCCTTTCACTCATTCCAGATCGTTAACTGCAGCACAAAAGTAATTGAGCACTAGCAGAAGAACAAAGGCATGTAATGTGCTTGTCTCAACTCTTGGGCTTGTTCCATCTTCTTTACAGCAATGGCTGCTATGGGCTCACTCCCTTCGTTGTTTTGATGTCTACTGGCGGTGTCGCTGGAATTCTCAAATTTCTTGCGAGAGAATTTCCAATAAAAAATTTTCATTGTGCTCTGAGGATTCGAACTTGCAACCAAAAGATTGGCAGGCCATAATTCTACATTTAAGCCACTGCTGAAGCTACAGCCGTGGCGAATAATGATCCTGGAGAGAGCGATTTAGCCAACAGGTGCCATGATTGGCCAACACCTGCTCAATATCTCTGTACTGTATATAAAGCTGCCGTTCACGCCTTCAGGTTCTGGCACGTCACCGTCCCACTTGTGGAGGCAGTCCTATGTTAAATTTCCTTCTTACACGTAATGACAATGATCGGGTGCGTCTACTTAGTCTTCATTATTATTAATCTAGTGTTTGGCTTCTCATGCTTACTGGATGGGACTGCTGATGTCTTGCTTTCCTGAAGGACAGCGTGAGGCCTAGTGATGGGGTAGCCCAAATATAGATTTGAGAAAACCAAACCGAATGCAGCAGTAAGAAGATAAAGGGTTGGTTTGGTAGAGACCAGTGGATAAGACCAGTGGCTAAGCTTCCAATCACGAGGACAATGTCAGACAATCTAACACTTGTTACGCGTTAAGTATTTTTCAACACTTTCGAATTGATAGCGTCTGGACCTGCAGATGAAGTAAGCTTTAGTGAATCAATTATTTTGGCAATACCTTCGGGGGAAATGTGATGTCTGGCATAACTGGATGATCAAAGGATGGGAAATGAGGGAGGCCACTATCAGGTTCTTTCGTAAAAACAGAACATAGAATGTAGTGTTTCCGGTACTGCGATATCGGGAATGGCTTCACCATTATCATCTTCGACATACACAGACGTTTTACTTTGTTTCAAGATTGATAATTTTCCAAAATTGTTTCGGATTAGTAAGCAATAATTTGGGCAATGTGAATTTGAAGAAAGAGCGTTTAGTCTGGGCTAGGGTAGTGTCATATGCTTTAGTTGCAGTGCAATATTTTTGCCACGCGCGCTAGCCAGTGGAAAATTTCGCTTGCTTGAAATGCCGATTTTTTATTCTTCAGCTCTTTAAATTCTCATCAAACCAGGGTGACGTGTCACGTTCCTTTATGGGAACCGACGAATATATTTTTTGATAAGCCTATGCATCTCCGACTTATGTAACTACCAAAGTAACCGAGTTTTGGCATTTCTTATCAGTTGACTTTTCCTCACGCTCTGTTGAAATAAATTGGTCACTTCTTTTCTCATAAAGAGTTAACACTTTCCCTGCTTTGGTGGGGGAACGTTTAAGTTTACATAGGAAGGATTCGTAAATAGTTATATGGTCACTTATTTCATCAAGATAAGTGAGAAGAGGTATGTTATCGGTATTTGACGTAAATATCAGGTCAAGGACATTAGATGAATAGTCGCGTTTGCATGAATGCGACAGTGGCGCATCGCATCGCATTTATAGCGCATCGAATTCAATTAAACAGTGGTAATGCGCTGGGAAGGCGCATCGCATTAATGCGCGAGGCGATGGTAGATTTACGGGTGGGAGTCGACTCACGCACGTGGCGCTACGTTCTCGGGGGAGTTAATGCGCTACATGTAAACGGCGTCGCATCGCCTTTCCCAAATGCGCTTGGAAATGCGATGGCCTACTGTCGCGTTCATGTAAATGCGGCTTATGAGTGGTTTGACCAGTAATCGATGCTACAACTTAGTTAGTGATAGATTTTTATGGCGCAAGGGCAACTGTGGCCAAAGAGCGCCAAACACAAGGTTGATGGTCGACTCAGGTTAGTGGGCAGTAAAAGAGAAGGATAAGAAACATTGGTGTATAGGGCCTAAAATAATTGAGTAATGGTTACATTTAATGATTATGGGCAAAGCGTATGACATTTACAAGGTCACGCAGCCTCAGCAACAGTCCTTGTCAGGACAAGGAGTGCGGAGCGCCTGACATGTGAGATAAAAAATCTCAGCCATTTCCTCAGGAATGAGACAAGGCTGAGTTCAATGGAAATATGAAATCGCACGTAGGAAGCCTACACTCGCTAAAAACTTAAAAACTCTTTTTAATGAAAACATTTGGTAGTCGCCAAGAAAGAAGGACGGGTGCGGAGGTATTTGGTTGCTGTACAGTTCTGGGAAGTGACGTCTCCTATCTGGTTCTAGCCTCTTGCACATGATTAGAATATGAATGACGGACAGTCGATCACCACATTTTGGACAGTGCGGTGCTGGAGAACTGTTTAGCAGATGTGAATGTGTTGCATGTGTGTGTCCTATTCTAAGCCTGCATAGTGCAACCTCTTTATGTCTGTCGCGTTTCTCGGTAGCATATCTTCCTATTAATGGCTTTATTGTGTGCAGTTTGTTTTCAATTGCTCCATCCCATTCTTCTTGCCATTGCCTACGGATTCTGTTTCTAATCTGTGGCCTGAGGTCCTCGTAGGGTATATTATCTATGTCAATAGAATTACGGAGAGCAGCTGACTGCGCAAGTCTGTCAGCTACCTCATTTCCAGCTATGTTGCAGTGCCCCGGTACCCAGCACAGTGTGATTTTAAGTTTAGATTTGTGAGCCGACATGAGACATTTTAGAAGGAAATTAGTTATTGGATTTTTATGCTTTTTACCGGATGACAACGCAGTCACTGCACTGAGGGAATCTGTATATATGATGGAGGCTGGTTGTTTATTCTGTAGGATGTGCTTTACGGCTAGGAGGATGCCACAGCATTCTGCAGTAAATATGCTTGTATGTTTGTTCATTGTTTTCGATTCGGAGAATTGAGGGCCATGTGCGGCACATGCGACAGCTGAAGACTTAGAGGCGTCAGTGTAATACTCTGCACACCTGTATTTTGCCTGCAAGTACATAAAGTGCTGATTTATTACGAGCGGATGCCCATGTTTGCCCACCTCAAGAAATGACATATCACAGTGAACAGCGTGTATTTCCCAGGGCGCAATGGCGTCTTTGTGGGACACCACCTGGAGGTTGGAGGCCGGTATCTGCAGGCTTTCAATGTGTGACGCGACTCTAACGGGATATGGTGGCGTTGCTGATGGTCGTCTCAAGAACAACTGGGTGTTGCTTGTGTCCCGCAAGAGTTCACCAGATGGATGCTCTGCATGAGAGAGCACTTTAGTGGCATACACTATGCTTGTGCACTGCCTTCGTCGTTCCAGTGACCATCTGTTCGCCTCAACATACAGGCTGGCTATTGGGCTAGTTCTGAAAGCACCAGTGGCCAGACGGAGCCCAAGGTGGTACACGGGGTCAAGCATCTTTAGCGCAGATTTTGATGCTGATTCGTACACTACCGAGCCATAGTCAATACGTGATAGGACAATGCTATTCAGAAGGTTCAGTAGACAGTCACGGTCTGTACCCCATGACCGATGGGAAAGGATCTTTAGTAAGTTCAGTGCTTTCAAGCATTTCAATCGCAACTGCTTGATATGTGCAACAAAGGTGAGCTTTTTATCTACCACAACGCCTAGGAATTTGTGATCTTGTTTAACGGCTATGGTCTGCCCGTTCAGTGTGATGTTGGGGTCTGGCCTAATGCCCCGCTGCTGAGAAAAAGGTAAACAGACGGTTTTGCCACAGTTGAATTTAAACCCATTTTCATCTGCCCAGCTTGAGAGTTTATTTACCCCCAACTGAATTTGCCGTTCACAGATGGCCAAGTTGCAGGATTTGAAACTGATCTGGACATCGTCAACGTAAACAGAAAAAGAGTTAGTTTTGGGCAACACACTGCTTAGAGAGTTCATTTTAACTATGAAAAGCGTGCAGCTGAGAACGCCACCTTGGGGAACGCCATTCTCCTGTATGAACCGCTTCGATAGAGCATTTCCAAGACGAACCACGAAGGTGCGTTCGGAGAGGTAGCTTTCTATAGTATTGAGCATGTTTCCCGAGACTCCAAGAGAATGCAGATCACGGAGAATGCCATAACGCCAGGTCGTGTCATAAGCTTTTTCCAGGTCAAAAAATACAGAAAGGCAATGTTGTTTGTGGATAAAGGCATCCCTGACATAAGATTCAAATGCTACAAGCTGGTCAGTTGTCGACCGACCAGACCTGAATCCAGCTTGACGTTGGTCAAGAAGGCCGTTATATTCAAGGAAATAAACGAGGCGGCGGTTTATCATTTTTTCAAACACCTTGCACAAGCAACTAGTCAAGGCAATGGGCCTGTAACTTGCTGCAAGCGTGGCTTCCTTACCTTGTTTGAGGATTGGTATGATAACAGCCTCTTTCCAGGCTTTGGGTAGGCGCCCAAAGGACCATATCTTATTAAACAGAAAGAGAATGCTTATAAGGGTGTGTTCATGTATGTGCTTGAGCATGCCATAAGTAATCCTGTCTGGGCCTGCTGCTGAGTTGCCACATGTTCCCAGAGCCGCCTTCAATTCCTCCATAGTGAAAGGGCTATTGTACCCTCCTGTGGATGGCCTTTTATCACGGATAGGTTTTCGCTCCTCCGCTAGCTTGCGTCGCATGAAGGAGTCTGTATAATGTGCTGAGCTGAAAATATATTCAAAATGTTGATCTATTGCATCTGCTTGGTGTTCCAGTGTATCACCAGCAGTGCTGACCAGAGGCACTGGGTGAGCACTGCGCCCTTGAAGTGCTCTAAGTCTGTTGTACACTTTATGTGTATCTGTGTAGGAGTTTACAGATGAGAGGAATGACTGCCAGCTTTCCCGTTTGGATGCACGTCGGATACGCCTGCCATTTGCTTTAGCACGCTTGAAGTCTATTAAATTGTTAACTGTAGGATACCTGCGGAATTTCGACCATGCTTTGTTTTGGTTCTCACGGGCATTCTTGCAGTCCGCATTCCACCATGGCCTACGTTTCTTTTGTGTCTTATTTGATGTCTGTGGGATTGACTTTCTGTGCGGCTTCTATAATATGCAGAGTGATCATGGATTGTAATTCGTCTATCCCTAGGTCTACGATTGGAGAACTGGGCAGTTTTGGGAGTTCTCGGATCTTCTTCCAATCAGCAGCCTGTTCTTTAAATTTCCTATGATTATTTACAACCATATTTATGTTTCCTGTGTGTTTTAAGCAAACAGGAAAATGGTCGCTTCCGTACAGATTATCGATAACAGCCCACTCAGTGGTTGCCAAGAGCACCGGAGAGCCAATAGCAAGGTCTATTGCTGTGTATGAGTTGTGTGCTAAATTAAAATATGTTGGGTCTTTTTTATTAAATATACAGGAACCGGAGGACAATAGAAATTTTTCGATTAGTGCACCTCGGGAATCAACTCTTGAACATCCCCATAGTGGATGGTGTGCATTTAAATCTCCAACCAACATGAATGGATCCGGGAGCTGGTCAATAAGTTTTTCAAATTCTTGGACGGATAGGTGATGGTCCGGAGGAATATATAGGGAGCATACAGTTATTGTTCTACCAAAAGTTAGAGCCCGTATTGCCACTGCCTCTAAATCGGTAACTAGTGTGATACTCTGACAGGGAATTGTGTTCTGCACAACAATAGCGACGCCACCCGATGAGTGGGCAGTGCCTTGCCTGTCTTTCCGGTATACTGCATATTCTTTGAGAAAGTTTGTGCGTGTTGGGTTTAAGTGTGTTTCCTGTAGGCAAAGTATGTTTGGTTGGTATTGTGCAAGTATTTCATATATGTCATCCAGATTCCTGAGTAGCCCTCGGCAGTTCCAGTGTATAATGCTCTCAGCAGCCATTTTTGCGAGTGATAAGGGGACGGGTTATTCAAGTGTCACCGCCTTTGTTAGGCGGCTTGACTGGCGGATGTTTTTTCTGTTTGAGGCGGTCTAGAAAACTCCGCCTCTCTTTGGGGGACTCTCTCAGCGTCGGAGACACCGAGGATCCCGGGGTCACTTCCATTGCTTCCGGCGGAGACTCGGAAGCAGATGAGGGTTTGTCAAGAAGGGTAGACTCCCTCTCAGTTGTCTGTGTTGTTCCAGAGGAGTGTGAGAAGTTGACCTCTGGAACTTGGAAGGTTGGTGCAGCCGATGGCTGCTTGCTGGGGGGCCGAGAAAGGCGCGCATCAGCAAAGCTGTACTGCGTGCCCACCGTAACTAGACGCCGCCCGGCCCCCCGGCGCGCTGCGTCAACGTAGGATCTTGCGGAGAGAAGCGAGAGCTTCTTCCGGGCTTCAGGGAATGTTATGTTTTCTGTTACCTTGATTTGAATTATTTTTTCTCATTTTGGAACATTTCACAGGTTCGCGAGTACGCAGCGTGTGGCCCATGACAGTTGGGACATTCTGTTTGAGTGGCACTGCAACTTTCGGTTGGATGCTCGTGAGCACCACACTTTGCACAGGTGAGTTTTCCGCGACATGTGTTGGATCCGTGTCCGTACTTTTGGCACTTGAAGCATCTTCTCGGGTTTGGGACATAGGGGCGGACTTTGCAGTGAATGAACTCTGCTTTCACAGCGTCTGGTAGACGGGAACGATTAAACGTCAAGACGATATGGGGTGTCACTACATCTTCACCGTTTCGCCTTATGGTGATGCGGCGTAGGGCGATGACACCTTGATCTCTGAAGCCATCGAGGAGGTCAGAGTCTGTTTCGCGGATCAGATCACGTTCTGATATGACGCCTTGAACTGTGTTTAGACTGCGATGGGGGGTAACGGACACCTGTAAGTGGGCGAACTGCTTTTGCTTGAGGAGGATGTCGGAATGATCTTTCTTTGACACTTCAACAAGAAGATCACCGGATGACAGTTTCTTTGCTTCATAGTTTTTGCCTATCAGCTTCTCAAGGGTCCTAGCGATAACAAAAACGGACATTGCAGCAACGGAGTCATTGTCTACAAGAGAGTGTATAATCAGGAAGCGTGTGAAGTGATCACATTGAGTTCGAGTTTGGTCTAACATGTCTTCGGTGCGGCCCCTTTTCAGGGACCGATCAGGTTTTTTGGAAGAAAAAGTACTCATGCGATATGGATATACCGACGGTTCCTAGAATGTCACCTGTGTTTCACCGTCTTATTCACAGGAAGGTCCCGGGGCTCGCCGCCTGGTACACAGACGAGGAGCCCATCGGCCGGAGCTTGACCATGGCCCCGACCGCCACCGTTCATGGTTTCTACCCTTCACCTCAAAACCTTTCGCCACGGTGCGGATGACAGCTTCGGTATGGGGGCTAAGGGTCCGTGGTGGCGCCAAGCACCATCACCTTGATACTCAAGGTGCCCTTGCGGGACGATGCTACAACTTGAGACAGGTTAAATGTGAGACATGTCTTAACAAATTTACTTTCAACGTCTTCTTTTAATGTTGTTCACGATAGATTAGACCAGGTAATTGAAGGGAAGGTAAAGTCTCCGAATAACAAGATGCTAGCGTGAGTGTAAGCGGACGTTACGTGGTGCAAGGCGTCATGAAAATTTTAGACAAAGGACGTGTCCGAGTCAGCCGGCCGATAGCAGGCACCAATGACGAGAGGAGGATAGGCGGCCTTGCAAATGACAAAACCCATTTCAAGCATTGATGAGATAGAAATGGCAGTGCAACACAAGTCGCGTTGAGCGGCGATAAGAAGGCCCCCTCGTCGTTTGATCTCACGATCGCGCCTAAATGTATCAAAATGGGGGAGAGAAGGCAAGACCTGAGCATCGTCGATGAATGGGTGTAGCCATGTTTCAGTTAGTACTACGAGTTGAGAACCAGATTACTCGATGACACTGCACAATTTTTCACGCTTAGGTATTGCACTCCTGATGTTAGTAAACAGAAAAGATAAGGCTTTGTCTGTACGATAGCTGTTTGGCTGCTTCAATTGCTATGTATGTTTTAGAACAACTTGTTTAGCGCCGTGAAATATGTATGTGTCTTTACCAGCAGTAAATTTGGTATAACGAAGCTTCAATTCAAACGACTGTGATATCTTAAATTCTATTAGGCGTTTACGGGCCAGTCCCGTGCTAGGTGAGAAATCCTCGCTACCATTATTGCCAGGAACTTTGCGTTGTCTGCTAGCGAGAAGAATTCGTTCTTTGTCTTTAAAATGAGCCATTTTTACTATAATTGGTCTGTTTTTGTTTATTTAAGGAGAATGCTCGAAGTCTGTATGCGCATTCAGTTTCCTTGGGTTCGATTGGTCCTTAAGGTGCTTTGAATAAAGGTCAATAATTTTCTTTTCAGATTCGCCCTAGTTTTCGCCCTTCACATCCTCTACCCCGAAAAACACGAGATTGCAACGACGCGCACTACCTTCCGCATTATCCAAACTGGTCAGGAGAGTAGTAATCTGGTCGGTGTTGCTCTCTGCGAGCGCTTGCGCCTCTTCCACCTGAGCCTTGATTGTGGCAAGCGAGCTGCAGTCCTCCTTAATTTTGGCAAGTCTTTGCTGAATGTCGTTCAATGTGCTCTTATTTTTGGCGTGCTTAGATCGAATCAGTTTGACTTCCGAAAGAAGCTGCGCTTTATCATCCCTTAGTTCTTTTAAGGCTACTAATAAATCAGAGTTATCAGACTCGGTGTCCTCATCGCCCGCAAGAAAGCGTTTAGGAGGTCCGTTATTTTGCTTGATATCACCCGACTGCAATAACAGTTGCGACATGACGGAACCGCAATCATGAACGATGGCAAGAACAGTGCGTGGGCCCGGTAGCACGATATATACAATCATTGCTATATACAGCCAACGGACAATGAAGCCCAGGAAAGCATCGGGAAAATTAGCTGTGGTTGAAATAGAAATATAGAAAATACCAAAGAAAAATTGGAGGACGCTTAAGCTTCGCCTTTAAGAGTGGAATGCGATAGCGTTATCGGGCCCCGTTCGCATCGCATTTTTCTTGATGAGTAGGCTTCACTGCAACACACAGCGTGGGAAAACCAGCTTACAGAGCTTACACCGATATCCTTAAAGTCGGCTTCACTTTTAAGCACAAATGAAATGTTGGGAAGACATGTTTATTCGGGCAATATAGGCCGTCTTATATCAAAATGTGAAGGCCCTAGAACCTTTTTTATTACTTTATTAATTGTTTGCTGTTGCCCCGAGGCGCGAGCGTGTCCAAAACGCATTAGACAGGCGAAGTCCCAGTTTGACCTGCCGAGGAGGTGAGCGCCATCTGCATGGTGTATTTGCAAGTCATGTACCCGGGCGCGCCGCTGTTGTATGGTAGAAATGCTGTAAAATGGGTTTGTGTTTGAGTTTCCTCGTAAGAGAATTATGTTTTCTCATACGAGGTCTGTTAGAAAAGTATCCGACCTTATTTTTTTGCGAACACTTGATGGATATCAAACAAGCGCGCTTGCATCAGCCGACCTTGAACCTTCGCTCGCATGCGCGAATTTTTTTCCGCCTTCCGAAAGCGTCAGTTGCTGGGACGCAGCGTCTGAGTGAGGTAGTGCGCAGTGCTCTAGTTGGTTTTTTATTCCAAGGAAAATGACGGAGTGACTGAAGCAGCGCTACTGCATCAAATTTTGCCAGAAACTGGGCGACAGCCAAGTGGAAACCATTCGGAACATTCAGACGGCTTTCAGTGAAGATGCTATGAGTAGCACACAGATTACGGAGTGGTACCACCGGTTTAAAGACGGCCGCACATCGGTGGAGAGCGATCCACGCTCCGGTCGGCCGTCAACATGACAAAATGACCAGGTCATTGCCGAAGTGAACGCTGTGGTGATGCGGGACCATCGTGTGACTATCCGAGAAGTTGCGGAAGAGGTGGACATCAGCACTTTTTCTGCACATGTCATTATGACCGAAGATTTGGCCATGGAGAGAGTTGCGGCGAAATTCGTGCCGAAGCTGCTCACGGTGGAGCAAAAGCCACTTCCTGTTGAAGTCTCACAGGACATGCTGGATTCCACAAACAGTGACCCCGACTTCATGAACACCTAATCACTGGTGACGAGTCTGGGGTGTACGGGTACGACCCGGAAACCAAATCCCAGTCGTCACAGCGGAAGCATTCCACGTCACCAAGACCGGAAATGCTTCCTGCATATATACCGATCTTTGGTACGCAGCAAAATATACTACCGTTGTGTAGTCTATGGGTCAGCCAGACCGTCCTACCTGAGGCGACTAGATCCAGTACATAATCTAGGGCTACGCTTAGCAACTGGCGCCTACAAAACTTCCCCTGTTCCTAGTCTATATGCAGAAACTAACGAGCCATCGCTCGAACAAAGAACACAACTCATGCTAACCTACGTTCTCAGAGTTCGATCATCACCAGAACATATATGGTATGACATTGTCACATACTACCACAAAAATACACTATACTAATAAACAACATACCATCAAACCTCTGATACTTCGATTTGAAGAAAAATGTCAGCAGTGTGACATCCCAAAAGAGGCACTTCGTGTTGCCGATAAGCCATCGAGATTACCCCCCTGGTGCGACTTTACACGATTTCTAGATTTTTCACTAACACACCTTAAGAAGCAGGATGCCCCACAGGAGCACATAATACAAGAGTTCCGCACAATACAAGAAACATACAGTACTTACAACGAGTTTTACACAGACGGTTCAAAGACACATGATTATGTGGGAAGAAGTGTCATATCAGGAACTTGGGAACAGACTGTTAGACTCCCGCTATTTGTTTCTGTTTTCACAGCCGAATGTTATGCCTTGTGGATGGCAGTGCAAGAAGTTGTAAATAGAAAACACATGAAAGCAGTCATTACACCGACTCCCTAAGTAGTCTTAAAGCCTTCAACTCAAAATCAGATTAAAAACCGCTCATCGGCGACATATTAGACACACTGTCACGCGCAAATCAAAACCACTCAATTCGTCTCTGCTGGGTCCCAAGTCACGTTGGGATCCCGGGAGATATGTGTGCTGTAATGCGAAACACAAAGTTGTATCTAAAATAAAGCTACCTTTGAAGGACGGGCTTCAAGCTATTTGCAGAGCACTAAATAAAAAATGGCAATGCCAGTGGAACATGAACAATAATAACAAATTGCACATCATCAAACCACTGCTAGGTGAATGGAAAACCTGCTATCATCAAGAACGCTTCACGGTGGTAATATTAGCCAGACTCCGAATAGGGCACACACACCTCACACACAATTATCTACTCACAAAGGAAGCACAGCCCGTATGTGATAAATGTCAAGAACCACTTACTGTACTACACATTTTAATTACATGCCCAAATATCTAAAGACAAAGACAAAAACATTTCCACGATCTATACAATTCCACGATCTTATACACTCTCATTTTGGGAGACGATCCCCTTGTCCCTCTTAGAAATGTCGTGAATTTTTTAGATGAAGTAGGCTTTCTGAACAGACTTTAAATAATGCAGGTATTACTCTTTTCTACCATTGAATTTTAAACACCCTGTGTCTGGCGCAGCAAAACCTAAGTCGCTTTTGCTCCAATAAACCCAATTTAACTAACTAACTAAAGGCACCGTTGCAAGCATTCGATGGGGATCTGATATGGAGCCAAAAGCTAAACAACCATTCATTAAAAATGAAGCCAAGGAACAAGGATTTCCAGCTTCACGAATGTGGGCTTTTTGTAGTAGAGAAGCATACATTTCTGGCTGCATCACCTGATGCTGTTGTTTCGTGTGGTTGTTGTGCGAAGGCAGTACTAGAAGTTAAATGCTCTGCCTCATTTAAAGGTGTCTCTTTGAGCGATTCACCAAAGCGCGTTTACCTTTTCTGGATGAAAAAAATGAAGCTCAAGCGCAACCACGCGTACTACATGCAAGTGCAAGCACAGATGGCTGCCACAAAACTGAGCAAAGCATGTTTTGTTGTCTACTGGATCTGCCATGACAGTTGAAGTGATACAGTTGGATGTAAGGTTCTGGACAAATGTAATACTGAAGGCAAAACTTTTTTTCTTTCATCATGTTTTTCCGAAGATTCAATGTGGGAAATTATTAGGAAAAATTGAAACTGCCAAGCTAACATGTCATTGTCATGGTGCCAGATCAGGATGCGTCGTAGAGTGTGTATCTTGTAGTGCCTGTTTTCATTTGAGGTGCTTGAAGCTGGTGGTCAATCCGTGGATGTGCATTACATGTCAAACCAAAGGCTAATATTCTTTCAAGCAAACGGATGACTTGTTTTTGGAAATTGATTTAATATAGTTTGTGCAAGGACTTATGGTAACTGATGGCTATAATGTAATGATGAAATATGGTAGAACAATTTTTTTCTGTTTGCAGAGAAAGCTGAACATTTTGTAGTTGAAACCTTTGCACCATTAAAAGTCACATTTGCTGCGGACTGCATGGTTTTTTGTGGTGTAATACTAAGAGGTGTGTTTACTGGAAGCTGTGATACAGTTTAAAACACACAGAATATTAAATCAATGTTTATTTACTCACAAACAAATAAAGGCATAGGATCACTGTACGGTTACCAATAACAACAATGGTTACAATCAAATTGGTGTCAATTTTCTCAAAAGCTTGCTGCAAGAATACGATTAAACCAATTTCACGCAGTCACATGCATGTCACATGCATGTCACATATATTCGTGGGAAATATGTTACATAATGACTTTCCAGGTAATTTAGAGAAGGTGATATGCAGCATGATATGCAGCAATGAGTCTCGGGAGGATCAATTACATTGTGTATGTAGTACAAGACTGGAAGCAAAACAGAGCATGTTCTCTGCTCACAGTTTATTCTTCACTGCACGTTTACTAAGCAGCCACTATGTGCTCAAAAGAGTGACACAAGTGATACAGCGTAAAACAATGGAGTTTTTTTTAAATAAAATAAAGGTTTCCTCAGTAAGACGCTGTGCTGCTACAGTCACGATAGATGGGTTCTGCTGTCTTTCCTTACTTTACTGAAACTATGATTGAAGCATTATTTTGCGGAAGGTTGCTTCAGAGATTACTAAGGAACACCCATTACATATTCCACTGTTGCTTTCCTCTATAGAACCAGACACTGTGCCATCAAACTGGTGCAGAGTTGTCATTACCATTAATAATTGGAGTCTGCAGATTGACAAGGCCACTGCACACAACAACCAAGTTGTCAATCGTGGCATAGCCCTCGTCGCCCACTCGCTTGACAAAGCTAAGAGGCAGCACAGTTTGAAAAACCCTGAAAACTTTAAGCCTTTGTATGGCTCTCTCTACATGAATGCGTACACTAGACAGCTTCAATGCTATCATTTCAGCACCAGGAAGCTGGCTTCGCTTCTTTGTAAACGATGGCACCAGGAAGATGCACCCTTTGCGGGAAACATTTCCTCACACCTGAAACCTCTGTCAACGAGGAAAACATTACCCTCTTCAACCAGGTCAAGCAGACCACTGTGCAAAGTCAGTTCTTTGTCCGAAACTCTTCCCCCCCCCCCCCCCCGAAGCTTTTGAAATAAATGTTATTGCTCCAGAATGAGATATTACAACAAGCAATTTAATTGTGTGATGATGCTTGCAGCTAGAAAACGTCTTGCTTCTTGCATTCATTGCTGTTGGCCTTTGGATGACCATCTCTGTACAATCTATTATGCCTCTGGCATTGTCAAACAGTTTGTCCTTGAAGGAAGGCGGGCGATTGGCTTGAATTGCTCGTCGGGATGGCCAAATCACGAACTTGCTCATGTTTATAGCTAGGACGCCAAGCCACGAATAAAAAATGGAGCTTACAGTAGCCATGGATATGCCAAATCTACCAGCAAGGTCTGTGTTAGCAAGCCGAGCCGCAGCCTCATTAAAACCAAGATAAACTGCTGGGTGGGACTGAGATGAGTCGTTGGTAGGTTCCAAATGCACAACAGCATTTGCAGTAATGATTCAAACATGGCGGCAGATACTAACCCTGTATGAAACTTCACACACTTGTCTGTTTGTGTAACAATGTCTTCGGTGACTTGTGCATGGTCCAGCGGCACATTCAGCTTTTCCAGCATGGCAATTTTTTTTGCAGCTGCCAACTGTTGCTGTAAACTATTGACACGGTCTCGGCATTCTGCAGCACCTGCATCGTTGCTTGTTGCTGCAGAGCCAGCTGAAGCAACAGCATCCATTTGGGCAGCACATCTTTCGTTGGTGCGCGGGAATCGATCCATTTTTTGCTGCAGGTTTCCATGAGCACGGTATGGCAACAATGTTGGAATGTAGTCTGGGTGGCTTGGATTGGGAGACGGTTAACCTGCAGAACATTATAAAACAGGTACAATAACTATAATAATCACAATAGACAATTTGGTCACCGCTCTCTAAAACAGCACATACATTAAAAATTGGGCATCGGCTACCAGGAGCAATTTTTTTCAAGTGTTGGAGTGCAAATTTTACTGTGACAATTTGAATTACTTAAACTGATTCTGTGATGTTGCCATATCGCAAATTTCTTGTCGAGTACCGCATCATAAAACAAGACCAGTGGCCGATATTCGAAAATATGTAAATAGCTACAGGTATGCATGACGGAAGGTGGTGCACGAGTTTTTAGTTGTGCTTGCGTAAACCAAGTTCATTAACGACGCTTATTACCACATGGATACTTCCAAGGAATTTAAACATGTCAGTGACCGGCGAGTGCTTTTGGGACGTCTCTACAGGCCGGGGCAAAACAAAGCAATTTCTAGAGCCGCGTGCGGCTTCAACTTTAGCATTTAGTAGCATACGATAAACTTACGACGAAAAAGAATACTAGTGATCAGCTTTCAAACCGTAGGCCATTCGCAGGCACACAATAAAGCAGAGCGGTACCCGGCGCCGCCGTGAACTTGGTTCGTTCAACGGCTGCAGTTCGAATGCGGAGTCACTGCTTTCTAGCTCGATAGGGACAAAACTAGTAAGCGAAATCTAGTTCGGTTAAAAATGTCATTTTTGCTTGTAAGAGCGATACACTACGCTACAGCAATGTAGCTTGTGCGAGTGCGCTGTAACACGTGCACTTGGGTTTTCGCGTACTATGTTGGAGAGAGTTCTCGCAGTCAGTGAGCCGAACAGATCCGTGAGCCCTTCGCGGGGTGCCAGTTCTCGCGTTTCACTGCAGCAATCCAAGCATTCCTCCTTTTTTCCTCAGCGGGGAATGTAAACGCTCGTATTTGAGAAAGAAGATCAGTTCCA
The DNA here is from genome assembly GCF_013339745.2 of Dermacentor silvarum. Lineage (NCBI taxonomy): Eukaryota > Metazoa > Arthropoda > Arachnida > Ixodida > Ixodidae > Dermacentor > Dermacentor silvarum. The sequence goes on along the minus strand of NC_051154.1, from coordinate 399,427,554 downwards.
GAGCGCAAACTGCAAGACTACAAGACCCGCGTCGCGAGGTCATTGTAGGGAATGGTCAGAGCACAACGAATTCCACAAAATTTGGTTACTTTTCCGCAGTCGAGGCACAGCTGAAGCGGGTAAACACCAAAAAAGCACAACAACCGAAAGCTTGCTAGGGTTGGGCCGCCTGCTCATCCGGTGGCGAAGCGGTGGCTAAAAGGATCTAAGGGCCACGTATAAGTTCGGCGTCACACCAAATGAAAAAAGGCCCACTGCTCCAAGAAAATAAAAAGGAAAAAAGGCGCTCTTCAAACGCAGATCAGCCCGCCCAAAATGGAGGATGGAGCGACAGACCTTTAAAGTACCGACCATTAAAGTACATATAGGGATATGTATAAGTTCGGCATAACACCAAACGCAAAAAAATTCACAGGCCTGCGTGGCACACGCAGCACAGTCACAGCGTAAACTGGTGGAGCAGCTCAAGAGTAGCCCTAATTTGGGCACAACGCACAACAGGGTCTTCGCGGCAGTCTCTTCGCCTCATTTTGACGAGAACGATCTGAACTGTCCGCCCGGCGTCGACTCCGAGCTGCCGCTTGTATTGAATTATCTCTGCACAGCAGTCTGCTGAGCCCGATCAAGCCTTACAACTGCAACTTACATGTCGCGCACGATGCGTTTGCAGGCATCTTAACTCGATGGCGCCTCCATACTAACAAAAACTGGGAATCGTGTTTTTTTTTTTTTATTGCGCGCCTCCTCTGAATGTCAGCTCGTCGTCTGCGCCTGCGCACGATGTGTTTGCAGGCGCCTTAACTAGATCGCACTACCATACTGGCGAAGGCTCGGATCGTCTGCGCCTGCTTTACACGACAGCGGGCGCGGGCTCGATCCCGGCGGGAACCGGGTACTTATTTCGCATTTCGAGCGTTGCGGTTACGTTCACCGGACGCCGTCGGTAGAGACGGCGGCGGCAGCAGCGGCGGACACCATCGCAAACGGAAACGGCTATTGGAATGAGCCGATAACAGCTTACACTGTAAAATGGCCCACTGCTCCAAAAAATAAACAGGGAAAAAAACGCACTCTTCTAACGCAGCTCAGCCTGAACAACAGGGAGCATGGAATTGGAGCGACATACCTTTAAAGTACATTCCGACAACAAATACTTAGGTTAAGCGCAATTTTTATAGAACAAATATTTACTCTTATAACAATGTTTGACATTTGGAAAAGAAGGAATGTAGCAGTAGTAATTAAAAAGCCCCATAAACAGCGTTTCCCGCTATAACAAAAATGATTTTACTATGGGACTCTGTCAAACGAAATTGAAATCATCATCATCATCATCATTTATTGTCCCTTAAAGACCCCTTTCAGGGTATTACATAAGGGGGGGGGGGGCGAAAGGCATCAATAAACACTACAGTCATTATTATACAATGGTTCAGTGGTAAGCAATGATACAAATGACTAGTTACCCAAACAATCGCAAACAAATAAAAACAAAACTAGTAGCACGATCGGCAGTAAAAGAGGCAGCACAACCGGCAGTACAACAGAACAGTACAAAAGGGAGAAAGTAGGATAACAGCGCAGTGGTGGTAAGTTGAGGGTTTAAGTAACATGACAATAGGTGCCTAAATTTATCTGAATCACGCTCATGTACTATGTCATGGACTGGAAATCGTTTTTTCTACGATGCTGGCACACAAGATTTTTCAAGAGCTGTACAGTACTAAAAAAACGCACAGACGCAAATAATGCGTACGGAATGGCAAAAAAACTATTTCCAAGGAATGCATTACAAATGTTATATAATTTATAATGCTGCATGTTATTGCATATGATTGTAATGGGTTTACAAAGAGCAGTTATTAGTAAAGTGCCTGCTACAGGATCTATGCGATTGTATACTGTTGTATGTGATTAGGCTAATTGTGTAACGTGCACAAAACATCTACCCTAATTAAGATTATGTAAGTTGTAAATATTAGGGGTGGACGAAATTCGAGGTTTTGATTACGAATCGAATATTGCACACTTACTATTCGTATTCGTAAAGGAACATAAACCATTGGCTATTTTTGCAGCGAAACTGTTAAGGGCTCAGTATTCGATGGGCGTGTCCGCGCGTAGAAAAACACTCTCATTGGCCGTATGCTGTACGTACGAGTGAAAGCGCGAGTCCCTCGGGGAGCGAACGCACGGCGGAGAGCAAACGCCACTTCTATCTTGCGAAAGGCCGTGCGGGCCACGGGAGGGAGTGAGGGAAAGCGACGTTTAACTGAGGCACCAAATGCGTATCTTGCGACCCGGCGCAAGGAGAACTGGCGACTCAATCTCCCACGCGAAATGAGGACAGCGTGAAGGCAGCGCAGGAGGGAGGGGTTGCGGCTTAATAAATGAACACCACCGGAACATATATATTTCTCATTCTTTAACAGTTGAAATAACCAATTACACCATCACGTCTTATTAGTCATAATTGGAAATACATAATTCCCATAGCAAAGCGTCGCTGCACGGTCTTCCATCTCCACGCTAGTGGAAGAGCTGACAGTTATTTTTGTTATCCGCAACTAAGCAAATATTTCACAACCACCGACTGCGAAAATCTGGTTATTATTCTCCGTCTGCTAAACCAAGTATTGGCCATTATCAGAAGCGAAACACCGACAAAGGTGATCGCTTCAATGCAGAAACAAAATGAATAATGCAAGCTTTGTTTTCGGTTTCACGGCGGAAGCCTACATGACAACCTCTGATGTTTGCTTGTAGTGTGTCGTGTTTTGTTTTTGGCACTCTAGTCAAGTATCACTCTTTAGGACGAAAGCCTTGGGTGTCATCTTGGCGTGCCCTTGGCAGTGACCTTGGCGAAACTGCGCCATGACTAAATGTGGCCGAGGCCACAACAAATGTCACATGTGTCAGAGAGGTTCCTGTAAACGAAGTAAATTAGTGGTTCTGAAAGAAAGTGTCTGTCTGGGTGGGAATCGAACCCGGGCTTCCGGGGAGTGAGACGAGCGCGCCTCCCTAAAACCACGGCTGCTTTTTTTTCATATTTATTCCATTAACATGTAACACAAATGAAACTCTGGCCAAATGTGCATAGTCATAGAATGGCGGGCACAATGATAGTCACACACAGCAGAGCCACTGTTCATACTTTAAGTGGCAATGCTGGTTCCGCTTTAGAAGGGTCATCATCATCATGTATTGTTCCCTTAAAGGCCCCTGCTTGGGGTATTACATAAGGGGGGGGGGGGAGTACACATACAGATTACACTAAAGCTGATCAGTGATGAAAATAACAAAATATCAAAACAGGGAAAACACATCAGAAGTCATTCAATTAATAAAAAGCAGTTGAAAAAAAGAAACAGGGTAGACATGGTTTACGAAGGAGCACTAAGACTTACTAGAAAAAGCGTATTATACATAGTATACACATGGCGGAGCGAAATACATTTCATGAACAGTTGATACAGAGGGTCAAAATTTAAAAAAGCATGATTGAAACAAACAAACAGAAAGAAAGGAGAGCGGTAAATACACGGATTACATACGCTATGTAGTTAATAAATCACGAAATTTTACGTCATCACGTTCAAGGACAACCGATTCGGGTAGTGTGTTTCATTCCGCTATCGCTTCTTCCTCTTTCTGTGGTTTTACGTGCCAAAACCAGTTCTGATTATGAGGAACGGCGTAGTGGAGGGCTCCGGATTAATTTTGACCACCTGGGGTTCTTTAACGTGCACTACAACGCAAGCACACGGGCGTTTTTGCATTTCACCTCCATCGAAATGTGGCCGCCGGGGCCGGGATTCGATCCCGCGACCTCGTGGTCAGCAGCCTTAGCTGACTGAGCCACCCCGGCGGGTCATTACGCTAGCGCAACAGGCGAAAACGAGTTGTTAAAGGCGTTAGTAGAACCGTGAAGACGCTGAACGCTCAGTGAATTGAAAAGACGTCGAGAGGTGCGGATCGGCGGGAGAAGGAACGATCCATGTAAATGCGGAAATGTGTAGTATAACCTGTGAAATAAACAGAGTAGGGCAATTCGACGTCGGTATGCTAGGGAAGGGAGGCTGAGGGAGTTTTTTTATTGTACTGATGCTGTGCTTGTAGTCATAGTTAGAACATATAAATCGTGCTGCGCGGTTTTGGACTGCTTCAGTGGTGTTAATTATACGTAAATTTGGTGGGGATTCCAAATACATGCAGCATATTCAAGCTTCGTGCGTACGTATGTTTCCTAGGCCAGTTGTCTAACAGAGGGTGGTGACAAATATAGATTCCATCTGATGAATCCCAGCGACCTCGACGCATCTGCTACAACCTTTGTTATGTGTTCTGCCCAGGTTAGTTTTGTAGTAATAAGGACACCTAGGTACCGGTATTCCTGTACTTGCGATACCGGTGTTGAGTGCAACGAGTATGAATAAATGCAATTCGAACCTTTTCGAGACACATGCATCAATTTACATTTCGAAACATTAAGCTTCATCATCCATATTGAGCACCAGTTTTAAATTAGTTTTACATTAGTCATTCTGCAGATGTACGTGATCTTGGAGGTTATTGATGCGTCGGTAAAGCACGCAGTCATCTGCGAATAGACGGATAGTAGATGAAATTCCGTTAGGTATGTCGTTGATGATTATTAGGAAAAGCAACGGGCCAAGAACGGAGCTGTGGGGGACACCGGATGTTACTTGTGTTGTTGAAGAACGCTGACCTCCTATGACAGTAAACTGCGTGCGGTTTGTTAAGAAGCACTTTATCCACGATAAGATTAATGGGTCGAGACTGAGTGCTGCGAGTTTATTGATAAGTCGTTTGTGAGCGACGCGATCAAATGCTTTCGAGAAATCGATGTATATGACGTCAGTCTGAAACGAAGAATCTAAGTTAAGATGAAGGTCAGTAGTAAATTCAAAAAGCTGCGTTTCACAGGATAACCCAGGACGAAAGCCATGTTGTTTTTGATTAAAAAAAAGAGTTATCGTCGAGGTGTTGTGCTATGTGTGAATATATGATGTGATCCAGAAGCTTGCAGGCTACACTGGTTAGTGAGATGGGGCGATAGTTAGAAGGGTCGCATTGATTTCCGGTCTTGAATACTGGTACAACCTTCGCAGTTATCCAGTCCTTTGGTACAGAACCCTCAGAGATAGACTGCGTAATTATTACCTGTAGAATGCGACTAGAAACGGGATTAATAGCTTTTAGAATTTTGGCAGGAATATTGTCAGGTCCGGGAGCACATGATATTTTAAGCTTGTTAATTAGAATAAATATACCATTCGAAGTAACAGTGACAGGAGGCATCTGGGCAAATCCTGATCTTGGTACTGCAGGTGCACCACCATTTGGCTCGCAAGTGAAAACTGACGTGAAGTGCACATTCATTACATCTGAGCGTTCCTCGTGAGGAACATGTGACCCATCGGGATTGGTTAAAGACATATTTGAAGAGCGAGTTTTGGGGTTTAGAATATATTCCAAAACTTAGGGGGTTAACGCGCACAAGATGTAACATGTCTTTATGAAAAAATTTCTTTTTAGAGCGTCTTACGAGTTTAGTATATTCGTGTAGACATGCGAAATATTGTTTCGATTTATTTATCGAGGGTGACGTTTTCGCTGCGCGGTAAAGACGATTTTTCCTTTTCGATAATCTTCTGATCATGTTAGAATACCAGGGCTTATTTGAATCACTTCGAATGCGGGCCAGTGGTACGTGCTTGTATATTAGGCTTAGTATTCTTTGCTTGTAGAGCAACCAGTTTTTGGTCGACCGATCTAGTTAGGGCAGATTGAGAAAAATACTTACAAAATTTTTCAAGTTCCGAATTAATGACCAGCACATTTGCCTTTCGATAGTCGCGAATGTACCTTTTGGACGGGTGGCGCACGGTAACATGGAGTGATATGTCTAATAGGACAATCCTGTGGTCGCTAATACCATCGACAAAGGACATTGAATGGATTGGAAACAAAGACAAGGTCAAGTGTGTTGTTACCGCGGGTTGGTTTAACAGACTGGGTAAACTTGGACAGTTGGATGAGATCAATGAAATTTTTAGACTGCCGTGACGCTGCAGTTAAATTGACCCAGTCAATATCGGGGAAGTTAAAGTCACCGCAAAGAACGTACTCGGCACGAGGAAAGCGGGAAAACAATTCCAGTAACACAGAGTGCAGCTCGTCGAGAATAGAGGGATCGCATTTAGGTGGGCGGTAAATAGCTACTAATACGAGTGTACTCGAGGCAACGGACAGTTTAACGCAAATAATTTCGTGGTTACAATTAAACGTGAGTAGATAAGAAGGCAAGTTAGATTTTATGAAGAGTAAGACACCACCACCTCTGCGCCCCCTCCTGTCAAGGCTGTAAAGTCGTAAAAAGTGATTTGTCGTGCAAAACTTCATCGTCAGTTATTTTCCAAGTAAGCCATGATTCGGTTATCACGGCTATATCAGTGCTGCTGTCCTTGAGGAAATATTCAACAACGTCGTTTTTAGGCAGATAGCTTTCGACATTAGTTAGCATGCAAGACATGCCGTGATAACGCGGTGATGTGACCTGGGTGGGCGTTGACAAGGAAGGCAGAGAACCTGCTGGTGCAAGAACAGGTCGTAATAGCTATGGCTTCAGTTCAGTGACTGAGTCAGTGTCGACATTATAGATGAACTGCTTATTATCGATAAGGAGCTTATCAAACCGGATTTTGAAGGAAACCTTCCTCTGTTGAGCATATAAGTAAAGGTTGTTTCTCGCCTGCCGCACACGCGCAGAGTAGTCTTCCCATATTGAAAACGAGGAGCCCTTAAGTTTCGATCCTGCAACAAGAATTTTTGATTTATCTTTAAAATTCGCCAGCTTAACAATTATTGGGCGATTTTTACCGCTGTAGAAGCGGCCAAGCCTATGCGCTCTTTCAATAGCGTTGGGTTCGAGGGGAACATCAAGTTTTTCCTTGCAAAAAGAAAGTATGTGCGACTCGGACTGAGCCCACGATTCACCTTTCACGACTTCTACCCCAAAAAACACCAGGTTGCATCGACAGAGGCGGTTCTCGGCGTCTTCACATTTTTCCGTTAGTGATTTGATTTCACGTGAAAGTTTTGAAATAACGTTATTAGTCTCCGCGTGAGAAGCAGGTTCTCGCTCCCTGTTAGCCTCGAGTATTTTCTCCAGCGCATCAACGCGGCAAGAAAGGCGGCTAACAAGATTCTCTATATTAGACTGAGCTGAACGAATGAGTATTTTGGCTCGCTTCCAGCCGTGACAGTGTATTGGCAATGGACTCAAGCGTCCGGGGTTAAGTTCAATGTCTCCCGATAGCATCAACAGCAGGGAGGTAAAATAAGCATTGATACAAAACGCACACACTGGTTGATAGAAAATCCGACGCCATGAATCAAGCAGGTCAGGGGGGCACGACACCGCCACCACAAAAGGGTCACTAGAATGGTAACTACAGGTGTGCGGTAAATAACTAACCTGCGTTAGAAAGGTCGTATTCGTGACCATGGTCGAAGCGGCGGCGTGCCCCAACTGGTACTGCAACTGCACTGGCTTTTGTAGTTGTGCCGTAAATCCCGCGCTGATAGTGACCCTATGTGGCCAGGTGGCGGTTTCGACGGTGGCTGGAGTTGGCGGTGCCGGGATGACTTCGTTTTCGCTGATAACGGGATGATGCAGGCAGGCTCGTTGGCTGTGAAGTCCTGGGAAGGGCCAGGTAGCACCGAAGAAGAATCCGGCCGTCATGATCCATAGTGAAAGAGCCTGCGTTAGAAAGGGCGTATTCGTGACCATGGTCGAAGCGGCGGCGTGCCCCAACTGGTACTGCAACTGCACTGGCTTTTGTAGTTGTGCCGTAAATCCCGCGCTGATAGTGAGATCCAATGTGGCCAGGTGGCGGTTTCGACGGTGGCTGGAGTTGGCGGTGCCCCATTTTTCGTAGCCATGTTTTCACCGATAAGGTTTCACTAGGAAGTTTATAAACGAATGTTTTGGAGCAAGGGGATAAATAGATTTTACGAACTCGCTATGGTACATCGTGGCTTGGCCATTCATTGTATAGTGATCGGTAAAATGGGGGTGGACACAGCATGCAAAATAAATCTTTATATAAGATTTTATGCGACACGGAGTACAAGTATTCAGTGGAAAACCGAACTGTCAGGAAACGAACCGCCAAATAATCCTTCACAAGCGTAAACGCGAAGAAAAATTCAAAGGAACTAAATCGGATCTGACAAGTCTGACTTGCATGAATTACCGAATTATAGGATGTGAAGTATCGCGAAAAAAGAAGAAACAAGGCATCATTTTGCCACACGCAAATATGCACTAGCCCAGCCCACCTTCATTAACTAGTTTAAAAAATTGGCTCCCCTCATGGGCTTAAAAGTGGAAGACCATATGAAAGTTGAAAAAATTCGGCAAAAGCGTTAGATGTAGAGTTTGGCACAGTGAATAACTTGCAATACGTAGTAAACTTTTGTTGCCAAGAACTTCACATTAGACCCTGCCGCGTGGGCAAAAATGGCAAAGAGGAGAATGATGGAGATACCGTAATACTGGCAAAGCTATAGTATACACTACAAACAATATTTTACGCGTTACAATAAGAGAAACAGCGCACGGAGCGAAAGGCGGCACCCAGAAACTTGTGATTTTGGGGTTAACCACTAACTTCTTGTTCCAGCACACCTTAGGTTGTTAACTAATTACGTCCTAATTACACACCCTTAAAGCTGTCTTGCCTAAGTTTCGTTATTCTAGGTGTAGTTATGAAAGTGTCGCGCGATTATGTTCTGCGTTCAACAGGTCCTTCAAACCAGAAGTTCTCCAAACCACACAATCATGGCGTAGCGTAGGACAATTAGTATCTTGATTAGTCACAACGTCCCTGATTAGCGCATAAAGAAGTACTTGGGGCTACGGTAAGCGGAGAAAGTATAGAAGTATACTCGGGAAACAGCTGACCAGAAAAAATGGACGAAAAGCAGTATCGCACAAATGTGATGGCATGAAAGTGGTGCTCTCGATAAGAAAACGGGACACCCACAATACCAGGATTCGGCAAGTATGTTCGGTAAGTTTGTTAAAGAAAAAATTATAAGCGCCAGGTGCATTAGTTATGCACCGCCTCAACCAACTAGCTCAGGAAAGCTCGTACGCGCAAACTCACCATTACATAGCGCGGACATCACCAAACCACGTGCAAACTCTAACAAGTGATTTAATATAAATGTGTGTTGTACGTAATCGGTGCATATGCCGTCGAAACAGTCCTCATACATTCGGCAGAAACACTCCAATTGCTAGTAGATACAGTGTTCGACCGCTGCGCCGCTCGCGCGTACCGCGTTTCTAGGTGGTTTCTTTGGCCGAGGGCGCTCGAACGCAATCATATGGTTCGCATGAATGTAAGCCTTCGAAGCGCGGGCATATGGCTGAGTGGTTAGGGCGCTCGCTTCGGGATCGGGCATACGCTGGTTCGAATCCCGCTCTGGCTAGAATTTCTTTAAATTCCTAATATAACGCTTTTCTTTTTTCCCCCTCTCTGTTTGCCAGCGCGGTCGCTTGAACACCGGTGCCACGGCGGCAGCCGTAGTGCCGGGCGCCGACGCGAAGCGGCGGTCGTTGGTGGGGTGTTGCGGAGCGCAGCGTAGCAACACCCCAAATAAAAAAATACTGCTCCAGTCAGGTAGACCCTCCCTGATGGTGAGATTATATTTGGATCATCAAACCAGTGATGCGTTTATAATACCACCGATCCCAACAGCAGGCTAGTCACCACCAGCCCAGCGTTTTCTCCGTCAACGCCTCCTCCGTTCCAACGACGGCGGCTAGAAACATGGTACGCGCGAGCGGCGCAGCGTGGCGCCAGCGGTCGAGCGCTGTATCTACTAGCAATTGGAAATACGCTACCCGGTGCCTCTAAAACAAACGGCCGTGCTGTCGTCCAACGGCCGGCCTTTCCGAACGCAAGGCTACATGTGCCCCTCATGCCAAAGTGCCCACGTGATGCGACCTGGACGCTTCCACGTAGCGCCTGTTATAGACCCCTTTCGTAAAAGGGCGCCTCTAGCGCCGCGCACGCGAACTACGAGCAGCCGCCATGTTTAGGTCACCGTAGCAGACGACGCAGCCTGCGACAGCCAGTGCGCGACGTTTCGCCAGCGCGGTAGCCAGCTCTCGCATTGTGAATTCAGCCAAAAACGTGTTGCGAAGGATGGTTGAAACGTGCTGTGTCCCGCTGTGCCACCAACGAGGCTACCGCGACGAGAACGGAAAGGTATGCCACAGACATTAGAAAATTACCGATGTAAATACGCACACCTGCGCGAAACCAACATGTCAATTATGCCATTTAGTCGCGGAAGCGCTAGGTCTTGTTTTTAACACGCTGCAATGTACTTCTCTCCTGCCCCCGCTTAATTTATTTACTTTTTGTTGCGATGCTAAAGCTACGTAACGAGCGCGTGCGCTGAAGAGGGCAGCGCTTCATCGCGTGAAAGCGTAGCAGCAAGCTTTGTCGTGAAGCTAACAAAGGTGAAGAGGCCGATCGGCGATTGAAAGCGCGCAACGTAGAGAAAGGTAATAACCATAATGCCTTGTTTACGACGCCCCTTCAACTTACCTGGCTACAGAAAACAGCTGCATTTTGTCAAAACTACCCGGAAACGCTACTTGTGAGATGTGTAAACGATATCGGGAGTAGGCTCCAAGCAGCAGGGGCAGTTCGTTTGTATGTCACATACAAATGTGAGCATAAGCAACGTTCGTTCAATGAACAAAAACCGTGATTTCACATTTTACAGAATAACTCCACACGCATGTACTGATAGGTATGAAGAATGAAAAACGCAGCAATGATGTTACATGTTTTTTTTTTTTTGCAGTTTATTTACCGCTGGTTTTTTAACCATTGCTGCTCCAGGTCACATTCCACAAGTTCCCTACAGAAAAGACGCTGCGTCGCAAGTGGATCCATGTCATTAGGAGGGACCCCGGAATAAAAATTTCACCCTATGAAAAACGACAAAAGTGTGCTCCAAGCACTTCACGCCTGATGACTTTGTACCAAATGTGGCAAGTGGTAGACGGTATTTGAAGGACAGTGCTGTGCCTTCAGTTTTCCCTTTCTCAAAGGTTGTTTCCCGGCCCCGTCCTACAAAACATTTGCAAGAAAGAAACCTTCGAGACAATAGTGAGCTCGTTTATACGCATCTTGCACCTTCAGGTGATGACGCAGAAAATGCAGACCACCAGTGTCCCAACTCAACAATAGAAAATGCAGCACCTGAAAACGCTTGCATGTTGCAAGGAAAGGTCTGTTGCTCCTGTCGACAAGAACCTCTTCGAGTTCAACAGCAACTGAATGAAGCAACAGCAGAGCTTCTTCAACTGAGAAAACAATCCGAAGAACACGAGAACTGCAGCGCCATGCTAATTAAAATAAAGAGTGAAGTCCAGCAGAAGAGCGATGAAATTGCAAAGCAGTGCCAAGAGCTGCAAAACTGCACCAACATGCTAGCCAAAATACAGATCGACCTTGCACGAGCAAAGGAACAAGTTGTTTCTCTCACACGTATGAGCGAGCAACAAATGATAGAGTACGTGGCTACAGTTGAGGAGCTGAAGGGAAAGTTGTCACATGCAAATGAACAGAAATGTAAATTTTGCATTGAGAGATTTCAAGCTGATGACAGCAGCATTCAGTTTTATACCGGGTTGCCAAATTATGGGCACTTCAAGGAACTGCTACGGCTTGTAGCGCCAAAAAGTGAGAGTACCAGCCCATGCATTCCCACAAAAGTGAGCGGCCGCCGACACAAGCACTCTCAAGAAAACCAACTTTTCTTGACTCTTGTCAAGCTGCGGGTAGGTCTCTTCTACATGCACTTGGCACATATTTTTGACATTTCTCCAAGCACAGTGTCCAGAATATTTACAACCTGGATTATACAGCTGTACGAAATGTTGACAGACATACCCTGGTGGCCAGCACGGGACGTAGTCGATTCAACTATGCCTGAAGAATGCAAGCAAACATATCCCAAAACACGTGTAATTATTGACGCAACTGAAATCCGATGTGAAGCATCAAGTTCTCTAGTTCTGCAATCAGGAACTTACTCGTCATAGAAATCAGCCAACACTTTCAAGGGACTCATCGGAATTTCACCTAATGCAGGAGACACTCTGATGGCAGACAAAGGCTTCAAAATCAAGGACTTGCTGAAAAAAAATGGTGTTGGACTAAACTTGCCACCATTTCTGACAAAAGAGCAATTCAGTGTTTCAGAAGTACAAGAAACAGCAGATATTGCATCTCTGCGCATTCACGTCGAGAGGAGAATACAGCGCATCAAGACTTACCATATCTTCGACAAAATAATTCCACTCTCTCTCGGCCCTATCTATAATCAACCAGATCTGGTCAGAGTGTCCTCTGTTGTGCAACCTACAGACCACAATAGTGAGAGACTATGAATGAGCCAAGAGGAAGCAAATGTGAAATTTCTTTAATGCAAGACACCAGAATTTTTCATCTTATAGTAGATGCATCAAACAAACGTCTGTTTTTCCATACAAATGCATGTTGCTGAGTGCATTTGAAGTCACTGAAAATTAACTTTTTTCCCTTTTCTGTCACATGCACTTTTAACATTCTTTTATGGTTTTAGTATTGCTCATTTTAAAAGTATGATGGACTTGGCAATGCCTCGACTCATTGCAGCTTGTGAATGATCAAACAATATGCTAGTTGTCATGAAGGGCATGTCAAGTCACGGTTATTTCAGTTGTTTACCAAAAACTAGTCAAACTTGTTAGAGTTGTTAGATCAGTCTGATTGCCAAGCACTGTCTGAATCAGTTTATATGCTGCTGCACCCTACCGTTCATTTTAAAATGCCCAAGAAAAGTGCATAGCTGGCTCACAATATTTTTGAACCCTTTCTGCAGGCAGCACATCACACAGACATAAGCGCTGCGGATACCCGATTTTGCTGCGATTCACTTCTGCTACTATTTTATTCACTTTCAAAATGTACTTCATGTACTACTGGGCAAAGAGACTACATTTTCTTGCCATAGTATGGCAGAAGGGTCTTAAAGTAAAATTCATCTAGCTTGCCTCTCATTTTGTTCCCAAACATTCACCTCAAACTTGATTCTTTGCACACACACGAAGTTATCCGAATAAACGACAAAATCTGCCCATGTTAACTCTGTTACACCCATTTGACCTATAGGCTCCGTACAGTGAACAGAGGGTGCTACAACCGAATACGGCAAAACGCCGTGCAGCGCCAATGGTGGTAGGAATGTGAAACACTGAGACGGCCGCTCCGAGCCCCGCAGCAGCGACTGAACGTGTTTCAACGCGCTCGTAACGTTCAAAATGTCGCGTGTTATTTTGCGGCTTTAAGCCGATAAACTGTATTGAAAATTACTTTCGTGCGCCTATACTCGACAAAGGAGACAAGCTGTATGTGGCGGGCCACGTTTACGACGTGAAGGAGACCGACGGCGCCGACTTGAGGGTGCCGTCGGTCACTCTGAGCAAAGGAAACAAGTGTACGACGTTTCCTTGCAGGTAGGGAGAACATGCATGCATTTTTATATCAGCAAGTGGTTTTGACGCATAAGCGGAAGCGCACCGCTACCACGACTTATTGGAGGAAAATCTGCGGTGCAAGTTAAACGAAGACGAAGAACACAAACAGGACGGGAGATTGCGGCGCATTGCAATCAGCTCAAACCAAGATTATGCTACCGCGACACTTTTTGAATGACAACAGTCCCAAATCGACATTCGGTGATTACACGTCGTTTTTGCTACGTTGCCAGGTATTCCGGTGCGTGGTCACAGAAATGTCCAACTGCAGCTCTGCTATTTACAGTATTTCGTTCATTTCGTGGCCGACGTGCGCAGAAACGCATTTTTGCAAATCTATAAATGAAGCGTTTCTAGGTGTTGATTTTTCCTTTATTGGCTACTCCGCCGTTCACAAAGTGTTTGGAGCAGATCCTGCTCGTCTGCTTCGGCATCCACGGCGAGCCGTCATTCTCGCCGAAGAAAAGAAGAGGTGCATGATTGCGAATACTACGCAGTTCATACTGATGACACAGTGCCCTATGCATGCGGCCGCAAGCAAGAGCGCACATGCAGTAACCGACTGACTTCTTCACGAGACGGCAAACGAGGCAAACACGCCACAATGTGCTGACGAGAGAGAGCAATCTCACGGCGGGCGCCACTTGGTGAAGGCATCTGCAGTTTAGATGTTACACGCACCATCACTACCCCCAAAATCAACGCAAACCGAGTTTACTTACTTCGCTGAATGTATCACACAAGAACGCAATTTAACAGTTAATTACCGGACTGCAAGCAATCAATAAAGATTCGCATGCAGCCTACAAGAGCATTTGAGGCGCAAATTCGCGCGTAAAATTTCGCGCTACGCAAGCTTGCTGTGCAAAACGTGCTCCATACACTTCCAACCGCTCTAAGAACACAAATACAGTTGCAGAACCTCAAGCAGCTAGACCTGGCTAGACCTTAAAGCATATAGTTACATGGACACTAGGAAAACGCTGTTTTCACAATTACTTAACTCTTCGAACAATCCATCTTTTTCGTCGTTCTTGCTCCCACGGGCGGCCAGGAAATCGGTACAATTTCACGCCAGGCTGGCAATCGTGGCTGTGGCAGTTTTTTACGCAGCAGTACCGGTACTTGTTCCTTTTCCTTTTCCGTACGCTTTCAGTCGATGGATTCGAATTAGTGGAGCTGAAGGATGACATTGTCTCAACGCCAGAAAAGACCGAACAGCACCATCGACGCCGCGCCTACGAATACCCCCGCGCGCTTTGGCCGTCTCATTATTGTTGGCGGCGCTGCGACAGATGGCGCAGCAATCGCAGCAAACTTCACTGTACGGAGCCTATACTTGGGCAAAGTATGGATGCTGTACTTTTAAAGACGGCTGCTGCAGATTGTCGAAATCTACACAAGTGTCTCTGGCAGTCAAAAGTTTCTCCGAGTCAGCATCCGAGTCCCATGGTGGATCTTCAGATGTATCGTAGACAATGGCATGTGGTGATGCGCCAAGCCATGGATACTCAGGGTTAACAAAAAGCCCGGTGCACTGAAGTTGGACATCCCGGCCTGTGTTTCTCAATGCTTCTTCGTACCGCTATAATGCCTTTGCCTCGTTGGCTATGCCATACCTGCACATGATAGACATACAGCACATAACAGGAAGAGTTGATTTCTTTCTACATAGAACAAAACATTAATGAAGTCACGACTGTATAATTTGTTCAGTATTAGAAACATCATGCTGACCTCGCACAATCGCAATCAGTGCTAGAGAAGCTTTTACAAGCCAGCAAGAGAAAATAACGCATCATGAAATGAGAGATGTAGGGATGTTTGTGACAAATGTATACCCAAATTGTCACTGTTTCCAACGGGGTGGACCCTGTACGTCACATTAAAAATGTGTTGTAGCACAAGACATGACAAGCTGGACCATGCAATGCAACACAGCACCTTAAATTTTATGCAACGCAACACTTTGTGGGGATACACCCCGAGTTGTGAGTGTCCTCTGATGTCTTCTTCGTCTTTCTGGGGTTTTACATGCCAAAACCAGTTCTGATTATGAGGCACACCTCCACTGATGTCACCTGCACCATGTGGACCTTTATCAAAACCAGCCACCAGACGCCCTGGACTCATGGTTCATGCAAGGAGACAGGACTTCCCAATTAGCGTTTGAAAAATCTGACTATGAATGACAGATGGCACAGCTACAAGGGTTTGTTTATCAGGCAAAAAATTTTAATTGTCAGTTAAAAGAGCACGAGCTCTCAAATTTAAAGTACATTGTTGCTATACCATTCAAAGCACGCATCAAAGCTGATAAAGGTGCTATTTGGTATTTATATTCCTTATAAGCCTACATGCATGGCCAAAAGGATATAGCATCAGGTTGCTTCGCTGTAAGAACCGCATTTGAGACTATTGTATTCTGAAAATTTTATGAAGCAACAGCTTTTGCTGAGTGAAGCAGATGTACATGCAAAATCACAGAAGTATATATGCGTGATTCACCTGACAGCAGCAACCCTGGATAGGTCCTTTGATGAAGTTAGGTGACCAAGACCTTTATCTGTCCATTGTCTCCGCAATAGTACGGTGCTAAAGTTAGATGCTGTGAGCCGGTACTTCTTTTCTTGCCACCAAATCAAGCTTTTCCGTTGCCTTCGGGAGTTGCTCTCCAACAACTGTGCTTCAACAGACGTGAGCACATTTTTCTGCGAAAAAGAAAATCTTCATACTACTTACTACACGTGGTGCAAGATAGCTTTCAGACTAGCATTGGTTGGCTTCAGCAAGCAGGATATCCAGGCTCTGTTATTTTATCTATTGCAGGTTCTTTACTGAAAACCATCAAGAGATCCGGGCGCAGCAAAGAGCCGCGGTGATCTGAGAACAGGGGAAGTAGAAAGACTACTGTAATACCGCACTTTCGTTACATCTCCCATTGTGTAAAAAAGATGCGAGGCCATGTCGGGGTGAAAGTAGTTCTTCCGGCACCTCACAAGCTGTGCAAGGTATGAGGGCCCAGCTATGTGCAAAGAACCGCTGCACATGGAATGTGCAGAGAAGGTTGTGCACGAGATTCCGCTTACATGCGGAAAGAGGTTTGCAATGCCGGGATAGCGGTTGTCAGCGGATGTCCAGTAACTGCACGGTTGTCGCCAGGCATAAGAATCAGACATGTGAGATCATGGAGGTGGTCGAGATTAATCTCCTGGGTGGAAACAGTCAGTGTGCCCTTGTCGGGGCTATCACAGTCTTTATCTTACTGAGGCTGCGACATGCACAGTTAAGCTATACTTCCGTGTGATATTGATTTGTCCTTTATATTTTTTTTCTCCTTTTTTGTCACGTGTCTGATTTCTGCTTTTTATTGATCCCACACGTATATTTCGCGATGTTACCTTTCTTCTCTATCAAGCTAAGTCGCATATATATATGTATAAAACCACTCTACGTTTCCCCATTAAATTAAGTTGGAGACTTGCGCAAGTCGTGTGTAAATAACGTTGTATTAAGCACTTTGTGCAATTTACTGGATGGGGTTAGTACGGGTACATATGGAAAATCAACAAGACAAAAAGGAAATGCGAACGAAATTGGATGTCTTGTATACCTAACGTTGTTTGTTCAATGTGTATTGAAGCACTGTTGTTACAACTCATATAGAGTTCTGTAACACTAAAAATTAAGCACCATTTCAGGCGAAATACATGTACTATCTATCCTGACGGGAAGATAGAGACAGACACAAAAGTACCATGGTCATTCAAGTACACAAGTTAGACTGCAGACTATGCATTCACTTGTTTGTGTCAGAGAGGTAGCTGCACAAACATTTAGCAAGTGTTCTCCAAACACAGTGTGCTGACACTTCTGCAACACTTTGGACCTTTGGCAGATGAGTGCTATTACAGTAAGTGAGCTTACATGTGATTCATTATTATCTATAAAGATAAGGAAATCAATGTACCTTCAAGATGCGCTGCTCATTTTTGTCGATGTCACCTGGGATAGCCCATGGTATGCTGTCAGTGAATAGTACCATCTCTTCAGGCAGGCGCGGGGGTACACTTGAGTTAAAGCCTCTTTCAAGTGTCTTGCATAGAAGAACTCTAAATCCATGTGGAGCAAGAGGATGGTGGTATGCCAGTGGTGACCCATGAAAAACTGTCCCACACTTAGTAATGCAGATTGGTGCACGGTCTGCAGCAAGTAGCACTGCTACCAATGCACTGTCCGCTCCAACCTTGGCCAAGCCACGTGCAAAAAGCAGGACATCACTCCTATTCTCGTCTGCACTGCGCTGTTTGAATTATTCTATGTATAAGCGACATGGCAAGGGCATGTCTCGGCCACCCTCATCCACTCTTCTCCCCAGTCCACACTTTGGAGGCTGCTTGCTTTCACATGTTGTGTGCGAGGCCGTCTTGAAACTTGTGGCAAATCTGTGCACGACAAGTGGGCTGGAGCTTCCTGGAAGCCATTTTCTTGCAGCAAAAGAATTACTTGCAGGACAGCTTGTAAGTGGCTGCAGGCTTTTCTTCCTGGTGGACATTCACAGTGGCCGCCAAGAACCCTACCATCTCTACTCATTGTCACGTGAACAAGATATGGTGCCTGGGTTTTCTTCTGGCTACGGAAGCATCTCGCCCGTATGAAGAACATGGACTGCCTACAAAACAAGACAGGCCATAAGCAATCAAAGCGATAAGGCAGGCTGGTTGGTTGCTGGTGCTTGCTTTCATGGCTGCTGTGCAAACTCAACACACATACATAGACTACATGAGCACTAGGTCTATCCAGTCCAGTGCTTGTCCAGTCTACTTGTTTTCTGCGTGTGTGTGTATTAAGTTCGCACTGCAACCATTCACGCAACCTCCAGGTCATAGGCACTTGAGTATGATGCATTCATGGAACACCTTAAAAAATGCTGTGCTAGCTTTGGAATACATTGGGCAATATATTTCTCTTTCCTTCGTTTTTGTCGATATATTGCATGTAGATTGCCTTCAGACTAAATTGTCCAATAATCATTTTCTATCGCTTTATTTCTGGCTAAACTGTGTAAGGAGCTCGCACAGTGCTACAGTACAAGGGTGAACACGCGACTATTTTCCTTTTATGCTCGCATGGTGAGAGATCCGACTCCGGCTTTATAGCGTCGCCAGCAATGTTCGTTTGCCTTTTCAAATTTTCAGACTTGAAAACTCTGTTTCACAGCGTCTCTGCTTGTAGCGGTTGCGCCTGTATGTTTAAGCCCTCTCAAGAGCCTTGAAAGCTGACTGAGTGTATCGTCGCCACTCGCTTGCCTTGGCATGCGTTGTGAAAACTGTAGCCGAGATCTGCGACATCGAGGCTAGAGATAGAAGGCGAAGAAGACGAAGGGCGCGCGAGCACGGCCGGACTAGACTGGGCCGGGAGACGCGCGTCTCTTTAATGCGCGTATGGGACGCGCACCCCGTGTCCCCTCCAATCTGGTCTTGCCTGGACGTTGCCGGGTGCGGCTGAGCGGAACTGAGGCATGCGGGTACGTGTCGTCTCCCGCAGTGTCTACTGAACGCTTAGCGTCAGAAAAAGCACCGTCCTAGGCCAGCTCGCACAGAATATTTGTTTGCGGTGAACCTAGGGTAAACTGGGCTTACCACATGCGACCTGGGCTTGAGCTTTAGCGATTAGGCCGGGAAGATTGATCCATCTATTGGGATTTACAGTCTCATATTTACTACACAAGCGTTGTTTGTAGGAGCTAGGTCTACGCAGGCGATTAAGCGCACAGAAAAGTGTAAGGTTGCCGCCTCTTCTTCAGCGCTTGCATAATGCAGAGCGTCTACAACGACGGCAAGCTTCACGCACATATTAGAAAACGGACACAACTGATCGTAGCTACTCACATTTCTTGGTCGTAGCAGGCACGTATAGTTGACGCTACGACGTAACTTTCCGTCAGCAGCTTGTAGCTCCGACGAGCTTTATTCTTCGACCCCGAGGACGACGCCACCCGATTCAACTCAGAGTTAAACAGCCGCGGCAGCCGCGCCAAATCATTCGTCCATCCCGTCGAAGGGTAATTGACGCCGCTCATTACGGCGCCGAAATCAGTTGCACTGTCTTTGCAAAGCAAGGCACGATGGCGTACATTTGCAGGGATTCCGGAGACAGCGAGACTGCAGCCGGCTGGCACCATGCACGGATACACTACACGGACTCACAACAGCATGAGCTACTCATGGCGGCTTATATCCCAAAATCCTTTGCGAATCGAAACTGACGAAAAGCCCACCGTCAGGTAGCGTATTTATGAAAGAGGTCTATTGCAGGCACTATAACAAGGCTCTGCAAAGCGTCTATAGAGCAGATTGGTGCTGGACGCCATCACAGTCACAGATGCTTACCACAATCACTGTCTGTCGGCCTAGGCAGGGTCTGCGGGTTTGAGGACGCGTAAATGACAACCACGGCGTTACGAGCGAACAGTGGTGGCAGGCACGATAGAGGAACAGGATCAGTTCTAAATCGGCCATTCATTCCACCAGTTCGCGCATTCTCCGTCAAAAGATGGCTGCCACATAAGTGTGCTGAGAGTTCCCATCCATCGTCTGCTCGGTGCCGCAGTTCTGTTGGAACGCGAAGTATGAACGCTGGTTCCCCTAGGGCAGTTGGCGACGGCCAAACCAAGCAGCACCTGTAATCAAGCTATCCACCGCCCTATAATCCTGGTTGGTTGTTGCACATTTAATGTCTCTAAAAAAAACATGTGGCCCATCCGAGGGGCGTTCAACTTAATTTGTTGATAACTAAAGCCCTCCGAAGTTCGAAAGCGCTAATTCACACCTACCGTTTTTTCCTGTATGCATGCACGAAAAGTAAAACCCTTGTATATCTAAATTACCAAATTTTCCTTTAGTCGGCACGGTACCCGTTAAGAGACATGCACGCGATTGTAGACGCCTTCGTCGACGGTGCACCGTCCACAGCTACGCTGCAGGTGCCCACTGCGAAGCAAGGCAATCGATATTTTTTCTGTTCACGCGCTGTTCTACACGCAATCCTTGCAAGCAGCGGCAGCTGAGTGTACGCAGTAAATGTGCAATAGTCATACATTCATTCTCGCAGCCCCAGCCAAGTAATTCGTTGTGTTTACGCATTGCAGTGCATTAAGCGTAAACGCCTCATAGACTCGGCGCTTTGAGCTGGGACCGGCGATGGGAAAGCTTCTTGGACTGCGCAATTTATAACGCCAACTTCGTGACCGTAGAGCATTAATATCGGCTGTTAACGCAATGATTGTGTAGTTACCAGCACTGGTATTCGAGATTAGTTCAGGGCGATGGACGCAGAAGCGGCATTCAACTCAACGCTTTTGGGTATGTTCATACATTCGTAAATTTGATTGCGACGCCTCTTTTGAGGGAAGGAAGGGCATCTTTTAATGCATTCGAAAAAATTACGTATATTAAATAACGATCGGGGAGGGACCAATATTTCGCGAAATTCACTTCCCCCCTCTCAAGCAATAAAGACGTATTCAAACCGATCTACCTAGAAAATGGTCGACGGATAATACGTTCTCCCAGAACTGGATCTAGATGTATTCTACAATACGAGATGCGCGAACACTTCATCTTACTGCAGCCAACCTTTATTGCACGAGTTACGGAAAGCATCTTCGTTCGCAGCGGAGAAGTCAGGCATGCGGCGCGACATCACTGACGTTTAGATAACGCAGAACCGCTCCAGCAGTCCTTGTTGAGGGCGTCCGCCTGGGTGACTCCTGCAGGGTGACACTCGAGAACGTCCTGCTGAACGACGCCAGTGATGACAAGGTAGTTGTCGCGCAAGTAATGCTGGGCGGACTTCAAAAACGGCAGCACCTCTGCCTCCGTCCTTCCGGTGACCTCGCTTACTTCGCGGCGGAAACCTGGGTTTTTAATGAAGAGCTCGAAGGTTTCGGCAGACTGCTTGTCCAGTACTGTGAGCTTTGCAAACTCTACGGCGCGGTATAACGCGCTGCGGTTCTTTCGCAGCTTTTCAAGGACATCGAAATTTACGTCGCAGTCGGAATGGAAATCGAAAGGTAAGACGTAGTCCGTGATGCGCCTGTTGTTCGACATGCCGCCATAAATCTCCTCAATCTGGAACCGGGAAACACATCGATTTCAAGATAGGTCCATGCGAGTAACCGTCTCGTTTCGAGTCAGGAAGAACGCGCGATAGCCTCCGCGCTGTCATTCGTCATTTCCCCGTAGATTTGAATATAAAGACCTTCGAGGCACCTGTTTTCAGCAAGAGCACGTAAGGCATATTGGGCACAGGGCTGAGGACACTCAAGCCGCAGGTACAGAAGGCGCCGACTGCACTTGAGCATTTTGCAAATCGGCGCGCCAATTTTTGTGTCGATGTGCACTTCGAGGGAAAGATGAAGACAACGAACGTAGCTTTGCGTAACAGTTTCGCAAAGTGAGCTCAGGGTCGCTTCTGAAGAGTGCGTGAATTGGTTCAAGTGGAGCTCTTGGGGACAGGTGGAAGGAGAAAGCAAGGCCACCAATAAGCCTGAGACGTCAGCCTCCACCCAAGAAAGTTGAATATGGCTCTAGCTTTCGCTTCTGGTCAGCTGCTCGGCTAAGGCCGCCCTGAAAGAGAGAAGTATATCGAGTGTAAGTAATCTTCATTATAGGGTGAATTATGAGCAGCACTAAGTGACTCATAATATTATAACTTTATAGTCAAAGCCTCCTTATCAGTATGGAAGATGCGGAAGACAAATGTAATAAAGTGCAGAAGACGAATGTAATACGAGGCGATCAAAGCTTCGCTATTCTCAGGATCAAATTTACATGGTACTGAAAACAGTAGGCATGATTTGATATAATCTCCTGACGATAGTTCTGATCAGCCTCTAAGGCAAGTGACAACTGGCAAACAAGAAAAAGGTAAACAGAAACTAGTCATGGCGCTGTCTAGTGTTTTCAGCACCATGCAAGTTAGGAGGCTCAGGCAGAAAATCCACAGCTGATCGACAGTAACTTGGTCAATACACATGCTCGATAAAGCATTACGATAAATTATTTGAATACTGTAGCGAAGGTATGTGAACAGGATATTTTCATGTAAAAAATTCGTGTAGGACACACCGCAAGATGCAATAACACAAAGAATACGTGAATACGTGTAGCAGGACTAGTTCAAGCGCTGGGAAATCTTGAAACGCACTGCGCGCGTTTTATCCAGCAACCTGTGTTTAATTTCACAGTGATGCTAGTAAGCGACAGATGAGAAAGTTCGGAAGAAATGATAGAAACCTTCCACATGACAACGAATGCACAAGCCAACCACGTAATACCAAACCTTATTTTCGTGAAGTCACAGGGTATTATGAAACAGTTAGATTAAAGTAAAGAAAAAGATACCTAGCTGCTCATGAATCATATCTAGTGTCGGAGTTCTTTCTTTTTTTTTGTGGGTCTTGTATGTATGACGATCGATAGTGTTAATAAAAAGAAAAAAAAAACGTTTTGCATTCAGCAGCTATATGTGTGTGTGCGTAGGTGCCTGCGTCTCGTCTTTACGTTGTGTCAGTCAAAAGCTAAGCTGCCCATCAATGATAACTATAAACTACGATACATCCCCTGCTCAAGTCTCGGAGTGTAGCGCTCCTCCTCCTGTTCGTACTACGGAAAGTACCGACTCTCGGACAGGTCACTTGAGTTTGTCATTACGTAGAGCGCTACTTCGGACCGCTTCACTGCATTGCTGGAGAGCTCAAAATCTAGGTAAAAAAGGTTCCTTCCTTAACGTATAAAAGATAGAAACAGAATGAAATATTTTGAAATCTAGGTAAAAAGGTTCCTTCCTTAACGTATAAAAGATAGAAAAAGCTTGAAATATTTTGTTCATACCTTTCTTCCGTCGTAACCAGCGCACAATTTGGTGTAATTCTCAACTCCTTCAGCGTCTCGTTCGTCACAAGTGCATCGCAGCACAGTGACATTTCTCGCATCCGTAGTAAGCTACTGATCAGCTCTACACGTTGAAGGCAGGTCTTTTGAGAAAGTGCTTTCGCAAAGTTTCAAAATCGGTTTCAAAATCGTAACGCTCCAGTGCTGGAGGGAAGCGTTCTTCCGGAGAGCAGATGCCAATGTTAGTTCGCAGTGTGGCTTCATGTCGGCGAATAGTACATGCAGTTCCTTAAGGATCGCGTTTTTCTCGAGCGCAGCGAACAAGGGGGCAGGAGAATAGCGGTGCAGTTCCACCTCCAAAGTAGTCAGCGCCTTGCTTTTCATCATGGCTTCGGCAAGTGTCGAAATCTCCCGTTCTGGGATATTGACTGTCAGTTCCTTCAATACCGCCAACACTTCCATAAGTTGCCTAACGGAGTGTGCGCCGATGACCGAGTCACCTCTACGGTTCGCTGTACGAAGCTATAGCGACTCACAGCTCGCAAGGCACGGCAGAGCGTTCGTAAAATTGCTCGGGTAACTACGGAACACGCAGGAAACACTTCTGACGGTGTTTCGGTTCGGTTTCAACATCGTGCCAAGGTCGGCCGTGAACTTCTCGACACCTTCGCCGTTGACGTACAACTTCTATAGCGAGCACACCGCGTCTAAACCTTCGACAGTGTGAAGTTTTCCTCGGAGTAGTGCTTCGTGGAACGAGTTCTTGTGAAAGGCCAAGGAGCGCATGACACGAACCGTTTCAGGAGCCGGTGACGATGGGCGTAGACATAGCGTACGTCAGCTGGTCGTGGTTCTCGTAGGCGTCGTGGGCGTAGCTCACACTAACTTCCTCGATGCAAGCGTGGCATTCGAGGAGCCACGTGATGAAGAACGCCGCATCGCGAGAGATGTCGGGGTCTTCGGCGGTGGTCATGTTGGAAAGCGAAGAGAGGCGCAGACTGCCTCGCGGTGTCTCGACCAGCTCGTACAAGAGTCCGTGGAGAACTTTGTTCCATCGTCGACTCACCGTTCAGCCAGCACCTTTTGTGCGGTACTGCCGCGCTGCAGGGACGACCGATGTCTAGCCGACCTTTGCAAAGGCCGGTTGTGTCGCCAAGTGATGCAGTCGTTGTTGCAGTTGCCTAATTCATGGCTGTGCCTACAATAAAGTGATTCTATTTAGCAATACCAACAGCATGGACGTGAATACGAGTAACCCGTAGCCCTAATGCCCTCGTTTTCTTCTTCCCACTACTGAAGTGTATTGGGAAAGGCAAGCTCTGTACACATAAATGTAGACCCTATCAATTACACAGAGGCTTCGCAGAATCTCACGAAGTTCGTTGTATGATCAATTCAGCTATCTAAACCATAATTGTCGACAGACCAAGCTCTAACATAGCCCTACCCGCGGTATTACAAACAAAATGGATGATAATGAAATTTCTCGTCAATCACCTTTTACGGGAAGATGAGGATTACCTTGTGAAGTATAAAATTTCATATTACCGAAATATATATAAATCTTGCAGAGCTTTTCGCGCAGACTGTTAGTTTCTTCTGTAAGAAGACACCATTGGGAATTGGATAGAGATGAGCACAACCGATGGTGGTGTCTCGAGCGCCTCTCCTATCACGGACCCCATCTTTTGTCGTTTGCTAAGCTAAGAAACAGGAATGGCGGCAAGTCATCTTGCCAACTTTCTTGCATGCATAACACGGTCACCAATCGTGTAACCGTTCAGGCAAGTAGCTATTATTGCGATAGCAACTGTATGCACACTTCAAGCGGATTTCTGCCGTCGGCGTCGTCGCCGTCGCCGTGAGGTTCCGTATAAAGTCCAAGGGCGATAAAATCGCCGCCGCGCGCCGTATGTGCAAGTGAAAGCACGCGGGGGACGCGCGCCTTTACGGAGAGCAAACGCACAGCGGGGAGAAAACGCGATCGTCGCGCGAAAGCCCATGGGGGGGGGGGGGGGGGTCGACGCTGTGCTGCGGCACCAAATGCGTATCTTGCAACCGGGCGCAAGGGTAACTGGCGACGCAATCTCTCACGCGAAAGGGGCGAAGCGGGAAGGCAGCGCGGGATGGAGGGAGGGGCGGCTTCTACTCTGTCAACAAATGCGTTCTTGTACTTTGCGCCTGTGCCGGCTGTCGGTGTTCTCGCGCGCACCGTACCTTGAAAGCGATCTCCCCAGAGCGAATGTGACCAAGTTTATTCAGCCGATAAAACTACTATCCCTACTCCGAATAGCTCTCTACCAATTGGCTATCGCAATCGATGCTTCGCCTTTCGGGCGAAACTGCGACATTTTTTTACAGTGGTTGTCTGCGGTCATCGAGTCTATTCCCGTTTGGTTGTGCGCGCTGACACCATCTTGTTAATTCAGTTAGTAAGCGAATGTGACGAAGTTTGTGAAGTTTATGTGAAGTTTAAATGTGAAGTTTATGCAGCCGATAAAGCTACTTATCCCCTACTCCTTATAGCTCTCTAGTAATTTGCTATCGCAATTGATGCTTCGCCTTTCGGGCGAAACTGCGAGATTTTTTAAAAATATCTGCGTTCACATAAGATTATGAAATGAAGGCGGGATTAGAGTTATTGCTTCACATGTTTTAATTAGGAGTGCACCAATATTCCAAATATTTAATACGCATCGGATAGTCCTTGCTATTCGTGTCGTATTTAATTCGAGAGCTCACTGTCTGTAATTGTCGAATATTCGTTTCTGTTAGAATATAACGGATAACAACACTTATTCGTGTCTGGAGGCAGCAAGACGGATTGAAGTGAGGACTGTTTCGAATTATTCCCCTGCTGGAGAGAGCCGTAGTTATTGCGGAGCGGCATCAGTTTCTCAGTGAACGCACTTCTCGGATTACTACTGATCAATAATTTTCCGCCATTCATTAAGAAAGCTTCACTTTTACGCATGATATTGCTGCGTCAAATTAAGCAATGTCACTTATTATTTAGCCAGTGTAACCGTGTTTAGGTCACATTGTAGTGCTACACTTCTTCAACGAATACAGCCCAATACGTTCATCTGCTTGACGTGTTGTTTCCTTGTTTCGATACAATCGTTGTCATGGTGTACCAGATAACTGAAAGCACTTTTCTCATTTAAGAGCTCTTCAGCTGACAGAACGTCCATCTGCGAACAGTATAATTTGAATGAATAAAAAATATGTATAGGCCTCTTTTTTATTGCGAGAGCAAATATTCGGACGCTTAAAGTGCCAAACGCCGCCGCCGTCGCCGTTGTTGTGCTGTCCTGCTCGAACGCGCGTGCGTGGCTCCCGTACGGAGGAGGGCTAGAAGACGCGGAGTGCGCTTAGATGCAAAAATGACGAAGCGAATCGACGCACCGCTCAATCGCGTTGAGTCTTCCGCTGCTGGCGCGAGCGTTCTGCCATGGCCGCTGGATAAAAAAACGGTTTTATCCAGCGGCCGTGGTTCTGCGCACGTCACTGTAAACATACTACCGTTCCTGCGGAGCTATTGTGTGTATACACTGGGCCTCTTCGATTATCCGTCCCTGACAGTCCCGGACTGTCCGAAGCAGTGCTTTCAGCCAATGAGCGCTGCCTGTGCAGCTTCTCGGACAGTCCGGGACTGCCAGAGACGGATAATCGAAGAGGCCCCACTGCTCGGAGCGGAATGAGCAGCAATGATCAGGCTAATGTTATTTTATTATTGATACGAAAGCGTCAAATGGCTTGTTGAGTGAGAAAATCGGCGTCTGTGACAGCGAAACGGCACCTAAATTCCCATTGGCTGCGCGCCTCTGGCGCCATCTGGCGAAGCTCCTCCACGCGCCAACGTTCTGACACGCCTGGATCCCAGACGCTTGGTTCGTGGAAAGCCCCTCTTGTCAGCTCAAACTTTTAGGTTTCTGCTTCGCAGCAGCACTTGCCTCACGTGCTGCGTCTCGTCAGCATTTCGCCGCACATGTTTGGAACGCCGTACAAGGCGTTCAAGTGAAACGCTTGAACTTGCTATCGGGGTAAACGCGTCGCCTTTTGGACGAAATGGCAGATGGTCTTAAAGGGTACCGCACCAGGTTTGGGCTTGCGCGGCGCACAGATCACGTGGTTGCATTCCTGTCTACAATGTATCAAACGGCTGCACGGCGCGAAAACGGTTGAAAGTTTGAAACAGAACCCCGGGCACCATTGCTATCGCGGGAGCCGCGCTTCCAGCCAGAGAGCCAAGTTTACACGCACACATGCCTCTACATAAAATACACTGCCTACAACACCACCGTTTGTGGCACGAGTCCTTGGTAAAGGGCACAATGCAGAACGCACCGTGCCGCCATTGAAAGTTCACTACGCCGCAAAAGAAAAGAAAGAGAACGGAGGAAAATTCTTTTTCGCGAAGAATTCAAAGCCATAGCAAGGTCCTTCTACACATTCCTTCTCTTCATGAAGATTCCGCGAAAGTTTCACAT
The DNA here is from genome assembly GCF_013339745.2 of Dermacentor silvarum. Taxonomy (NCBI): domain Eukaryota; kingdom Metazoa; phylum Arthropoda; class Arachnida; order Ixodida; family Ixodidae; genus Dermacentor; species Dermacentor silvarum. The sequence continues at coordinate 399,399,529 of NC_051154.1, read as the reverse complement.
AGGGACAGAAGGTGGTACCAGAGGCGCTGGTGGAAGTAGGAGATCAACCTGCCGCGCATAAAACCCTGTGATCGACGCTCTTCCAAACTTTTCGGCGGGAAACGTCATAGAGGAGCTTTAGCTGCGCCAGATGGCCGGACTGCGCAATCACGCCGATCTTTCTCCAGGAAAGGCGCCTTTCTCACATTTATAAGGCGAAAGCCTCAAATGCCCCATCAGACGGCAGCCTTAAAAGCGCGGCGTACGGTGCAGAAAGTCATGTTCATCTTCCACAGCTGGCTCTGATGCTGCTCGTTATGCAAAAAAAGACAGTGTAATTAAGACAGTTAATTCAGGCACTCGAACCCAGGACCTTGGGTGGGACTCGAACCCACGACTTTTGGTGCTAAGGTGAAGTTAATTAGGGCACATGTAATTATTATAGAGTTATCGACCTTTCGTGTTAATTAGGGCGAAGTTAATTAAGGCACAGTTAATTAAGGTAGCGTCGATTAAGGCACTCGAACCCACGACCTTTGGTGGGAGAAAACCGATAATGAGAAATAAAGCGTTGGAATGAGAATGTCAAGTAGTTCAATTCATATCTCTTGAGCGCACAGGCTTTCTCCTTCGCCCTTTTTGACGCATGCTAAAGTGGCTGTCAATTTCACAGCGAAGCTGTAGGCTAGGTTCAAGGAGTTCGCGTCCAGTAAGGAAAGTAGATAGACTATAAGTAAATCAACAATTTCAGACGTGTCGTGCCACCTTGTGGCGTCATATGAAAACGTCGGGATGGCGGTGTTTTCAAACTTAGGGATCCTAAAAAACTCGTACACCACACCTCGCTTTTCACAGGAACTTATGTTTGCGTCTTCATTACGTGACGTAGCTTACTCTGGCGGCCACGTGAGCGCGTCAGCGCTAGTACGTGCGCTGCGATATGTGTATGCGTATTTTAAGAAAATGTAGGCAGCTTGGACTAGTGGTGCAAGGCTGGAGTAAACAGCGGAGCTGGTGATCGACCTAGCTTCTTCCAGGTTCTACTATAATCGTCTAAGTTTTGCTATGAAATGCTTAGTGCTGCTAGGTACGGTATTCTGAATCGGCTCGCCACCGACGTGCAGATTCTCGCTTGGCCGCGTGACGCGCTTGAAGATGAGCGGCTTCTTCTTCGGGTGTCCGGATCTTCTTTGGCCGTCCCGTGTCAAGGCTACATGTACTCGCCACAGAGTCAATGAGAGTTCAGCAGACGTCGCGGCAGCTCCGAGCTTTATCCCCTCGTGACGTCACGGCCAAGCTGTGCCTCCACACTTGCCGGGGCGTGGCTGGTCGAAACCTGCCGAGCTGCCGCCAGACGTGCCGGCTGCAGTCACGGACACCGCGCGCATTCGGCGCGAACGCGGGGAAACGCGGACGGCGTCGGTAGCAACTCTACAATATCTTTCTCGCTTTCTCGCTCTCATTTTCTCTTTCTCTCTCCCGAGCATAGCGCGCGCGGTGCGCATGCTCTCCTTCCCTCTTAACCTCTCGTGTCAAGGCAACATGTGCACAGCACGGAGAGGAGGCGAAGCACACGCCGCTCCGCGAGGTGGTTGCTAGGCAACGCATGGTGACGTCATCGCTAGGCGACGTTTTTTGTTCACACTACGCGACCCAACCAAGAACTTCAACAGCTCCGCTGTTAAAAAAACGTCATAGTATCTCCTATATCGTATGTATAGGTTCTTTGTGCGTTAGAGCAAATCGCGGCGGCGGCAGGAGACCAGATGAGCGGGCCGCGGACGCCAAGCCTAAGCGGGCTGCCCGCAGGGCCGCAAGGCGGAAAGAAATTCGAACCGTCCATGTGGACCCGATCCCGAAGAAACTTTTGGGACAGTCGACCCCAAATTCAGATACACAGCATTGCTGGTCATCAACCTCCACAGAGTAGAATGGCACTGAAATTTTTGAGAGCCCGTTTGCATAGTGACCATGCAAAGAATACATTTGGCAAAATAATGTAGCATTCGATGCGTTTGTGCTTAAATTGTACACGGCAGCGTTGTGTGGATTCACTTGCACCGCCTTCGAGTGGCATCCCTGGCGCAAAAAGTTTCGGTCTGCTATCTCTCTTTACGCTATTTTCTAGTTAGTTAGCTAGTATCTTAGTTAGCAAGTTAGTGACATTTGGTTGGTTATTTTACTTAGGTAGGTTAGTTATTAGTGCACAATTTCCTATATTTCCATATGCCGTGCTACCGCCATGTTACAGCGTTACGCTGAAGGCGTCTCAGAACACCGGCCGATGAGCAGTGTACCAGCGGCGCTGCAGCCTTCACATCTTGGCGATCTGAGTGAACAGCATCGGCTGTTCACTCAGATCGTCGATCAGATCAGATACAAAGCAACAGTTGGAGGAATTCCTCAGAAGCGAAAACCACTACATCCAGCTCCAGGCAGTCCAGAGGGCCCACGACATCGCATTGGGATTTCACCTCCCGGTGCCATCGAGGGCGGAGCCACCGACTCAGAAGGCATTTTCGTGCTTTCTGAGAACGTTCCGACTTGTGCGAGCATCTTTGATCTGTATTGCTGTCGTGCACATCTTTCTACCCACCCCTCTCTATCTTCTCCCTTCCCTCATCGTAGAGCAGCCAACCGGACTCATGAGTGGTTAACATCTCTGCCTTCCTTTTATCTCTCTCTGTCGCATCTCGATTCTGAAGGAGCTTACTTGCACCACAATAAGTTTGACGTTTGTCATCGTTGCCTTGCCACCACCACCCTAAGTACATCGCGGGTAGCTATTTTACACCGCTGAAACTATAAAACAAGCAAATCTTCGAACCCATACCATGCGCGATGTGGGTGTGCCGGTCGACGAGAATTATGCTATCTAATCCCTTAATTGGCTCCGCTTGCTCCACCCTGCTTCTAATCTGCTGCGGGCAATGACTGAAGCAGTGGTTTATACGCACACCCTTTGCACCCCCCCCCCCACAAAACCACATGAGGAGCCAGACACCTCCCCTTCCCCCTGAAATATTTTTGACGAAAGACCACGGCTGGCGCGCGATTTCATGACCCGCACATCTGACAACGGCCATCCTCCTAACGAGGCTTGCATCCAGAAGGACTCATTGTGCACCTTTCACGAAATCATCTCTCACTACCGCTTGGAAAGGTGGTGGTTCTCTCCTCCTCACCCAAAACTAAACAAACCACAAGCTAGCACGCTCAGAATGCTACAAACACGCACGTACCCCACTCCGCGGTCCCTTAGCAGGATAGACCCAGACTTCCCTGGACAGACGTGCCACCCAAGTGCGGAGCCGATTCGTGCTATTTTGATCGCATGCTCTGGCTGTGCCCAGCCATAGCAAACTATATACTTGCCACAAAGCAACAGTGTAAGGAATTCCTCAGAAGCGACAACCGCCACATCCAGATCTACATCCAGGGCCCACGACATCGCAACGGGATTTCACCTCCCAGTGCCATCGTGGGTGCAGCCACCGACTTGACCTGAGATAGCTTTCGGCTCCCTCTGGCCACAGTTTCTCAGGACCAATTAAAGTTCTTGTCACCGTCACCCCTCTCCCTGCTTGCTTCTCCGTAAGAGGTATTGCCCAAATTGCGGGTAGAGACAAGGATGGACAAAAAATGCACAGACTATGCAAAATTTGAGTTCAGCTCTATGCGTGTTGCCATTTCGCCATCTGTCTAGTAAGAGAAGAGAAAGGGCAAGACAACAGAGGCATCATCACCAACAGAAGACTTCAACGCAGGTTAAGCAGGCGAGAGTCTACGTGTGGGTTTTCAGGAGTGCGCCCAATTTTTTAAGGCACTTTTTCCTCGTTTCGCTAATATTCTTCAATGACCGCAATTCCGGCTATTCGTCGGCCTTGTCCAGGTCTAATCGTAATCGGTGCCAGTCAGTAAATAGTGTATGAGAAGCAACGCTAGCAAGGCGAGTCTTAGAGCTATGAATGCTTATATAGAGTAACTTCAATGATGTCATGGTCACTTCCAAGATATTCATAAAGATTTGCCCAAGTTAAATTCCCAATTCCGCGGTGCCAGCTAAAGTCGGGGTTAGAGTGCCGTTCGAGACTGTTTCCTTGGCGCGTAGAGTTCGGTTGTATCATCAAGAAGCGTATATACTTATCTAGAATTTTTCGTTCGAGGCGCTGCCCTGCTTTCGTTTTGCGCTGGTAGCCCTATGAAGTGTTACGTGTATTGAAAGCCCCAGCTCTAATGATGTCTCTTTCCTTGTGTATCTTTGTGTAGGTGTCCAGCCATTTCAGAGGACAGTCGATCCTTGGGATCCAGTACGCATCGAAGCGGCATTGTACTGTAACGTGCTCCTGAGTCGAATTGTTTAAGGAATCAGAATCGATTTTGATAGCTGTATTAAGTTTGGCCACGTATGTGAGGGTGCTAATTGGGAGGGTCACACCCTCTAGAGCTCTTTTCTCTCGTTTAGTAATACTTCCTTGGATCAAGTGTTCATATCCCTGTAATGATATCCCAGGCAGCACGACACCACTGGGCCAAGCATGGTCCAATGCTCGCAGAAATTGGCACGAATTTTGGCCCAATCCTGGCATCATGGCAAAGTGCAAGACGATCCAAGGTCCACCCACTGTTCGAGCCAAGATTGGCCGTACAGGTTGCCGTTATAGAGAATCCAATGTAGTTCAAGCATATAGAGCCAGTGCACAGCCATCCTGTATCCAACGTGTTCCAAGAATACCCAGTGCTCAGCCATTCTGTATCCAACGTGTTTCAATACCCAGTGCTTAGCCATTTTCATCCAATGTGGCTCAAGCATAGCCTGTACTCAGCCATTCTGTTGCTTGTATGCTAGCTTACTGCCTATACAATTAGTAGCGAAGAAAACGTGATGGAAATAAGTGCGGGAAGGAAACTTCCTGCAGACACACGCAAGGCGTAAACGGAAATATAATTTATTTAGTATACTATTTACAGTACTATTTACAATACAATCCTTGAACTGATGCAGGCATCAGTAGGGGTGCTCAGCTCCAGGGGCAGCAGCAGGAGGAGGGGCAGGGGCGGCAGCAGGGGAAGGAGCAGGGGCAGCAGCAGCCGGACAGGAGGGGCCGACGGTGGACTTGCCAGGGACCTGAGGGCAAGGGTGGGGCAGGGAGAGGGCAGCAGTGGGCAGGCAATGATTCCTGCCCCAAGGGAGGGATCATCGGGCTCCTCTGCTGCAAACGTTTCTGCGAAACGCCTCTTCCTGCCACCACCCCTGTCCACAGACCCTGGCAACCACCTCTTCTGTGCTTCTGTCAGGTCGCCCCCCCCCCCCTTTCACACAGATGACATCTGCACACAAACATACAAAGACCACAATTGTACGTACAGCATGCACCGTAAAGATCACCCACAATAGAGCAGGCAAACTCATTCAACAAAAGAAAACCTTAACATGAACTCAAGAGACTTAGTGCCAACCTGATTGAATCAAGCTTCACAGCATGCTCAGGGGCGAAATGCAGCATACGCAAAGTAATGATGCGGATAATCAAATGCTGCTATCGCCTTCTCCGCGATGAAAATTCTTGAACCATTTACATACAGGATGTTCATCCCTGTTGCCTTTGTTGACATTCTTGTTGTTGCACCCTAACATAGTGCTAACGTCATCAGTGAGGATCACGCCATGTCTTTACCAACCGAGACATATTCTTCAACTGTCTCACCCGCTGATGTTAAACGTGTAAGCTGCCTGGTGTGATGCAATTCATCGGCATGCTTGTCAAGCAATTGACCTACGCTGCCATTGGCACTAGTGCAGAGCACACCTTCGCGACGTCTGCAAGGTCAGTGGCGGTTGAGTATGTGGCTTTCATAGTAAAAAAATGAAATCAGCCAACAGGGACGCCTAAATTTCTTCGTTGTAGAAGTTGACAATTCATATGAAAGACAGGATTTTGGCAAGGACAATCTCTTGTTATGCAAGCCATTTCGCTGTAGAGGAGTTCGGCTGTATACAAAATACTTCAACAATGCAAAAGGATGACTAAGGAAGCTTTACCTGTGACTATCCGGCATAACTTCAAATTGATGAATGCCCTCTTCCTCTTCCTGCTATGAAAGCTGTAAAACACTTGGACGGGGTGCGCCATTACAGCCTTCGTGGTCATGAAGTCAACTGATGTCATGAGCCGGACGGCCGGTGACCCCGCCGACAGAGGACATGGCAGTCCGCGCTTCGAGCTGGGCTTAGTCGTGTTAGCAGTACTATTTCTTTAGTCGCGGTGGCAATCGGCTGCTGCGCTTCAGTGATTAGGCCGGGCCGCCTCTCCTGTCTTCTTAAGTTGTAACGGACTTTTTTACATATAGTTGCGACGTGCAAAAGTACGCTGTGCGGGAAAATTCGCAGTGGAGCGCGATCAGAATCAGCGGTGAATGTGTTTGCTTCTCGGTTGGATTTTCAAAAAACATTTGCGTTCAAGTTGGGGGTGCGGCTCTTACACGGATTTATACTGGAAGAATCTTCCTTCGTGTAATTATTTGTCAGGCTTCGCTATCACTAATACTGCTTCGCCTTTGCGGCGAAACTGCAGCCTCGTTTTTAAAATTATGAGTCCTAGTAAAAGCTCTGCTGCGCATGACTGCTATTGATTCTGATTTCGAGTGAATCCAGCTTGGCGTCACTTCGGTTACTAAGTTAATTATATATATTTATGAACTCGCATGCACGTTGTGAGTTTCCATCCCCAATTAATGTAAATTATTGTAAGTTTTTTTTTCGTGAGTCGCTAGCGTTACCTCCTGGAAAGAGAAGCAATGCTGAGACACATCTCATTCACGTGTATTTCACACATTGTTGATAAAAGACTCTGCTAAAGCGTCACTGAAGTCTGCAGGTCTTTTTCAGTGTCCAAAAAGCACGCAAAGCAATTTGTAGAGAGTTGATTATACAAAAACATATTAATTCTCTAGACATAGGCTATCCAGATCATTAGAATGAATTGTTAGTTGGCTACCTCTTTCTCTTTAAAAATGTAATGAACTTTGTCCTGTGTACACATTGAAATGTAATGTGTCCGCCTGTGCATGGCGTTCACACTGGAAATTAAATAACATGTTGAAGTGAAAAATACGAATGCGGTAGGTGGTTCTAGTGCGCTTGTTGTCCTATTGTCAGGATTTTCAGAAATAAAGTGAAAGTACGAATAAAAGCCGTGGACGTCCGCGTCAAGAATTAGCTTTTAGCCACATTACCATTTTACGGGAAAATGTAGAGGCAACTCAAAATAAACCATAATAAATCATTTGGGCAACAGGACTCTGGTAATTACATCTTAGGAGCGGGGGGGGGGGGGCTGCGGCATCGCAGCCCCCCCCCCCCCGAGAAACTCCGGAGGGGGCTCGAGCCCCGGAGCCTCAGCCCCCCCCCCCCCCCCCCCGTAGTCGGCGCCTATGCTGAGCCCACTTGCTTCACTCGACGCAGGATACTTGAAAATCAACGCCCGACCATATATATACCATTGGAATGTTTCGAAGGCGGTGCTTCAAGTGCCAGAGGTTTGTACATGCACTACAATCATGCAGAGGCAAAGAAACATGAGCGAAGTGTAGTGCCAACCAACGACCATCCCTTTGACAAATGCAATGCTCCTGCACAAAGTGCCAAATGCAAATCATATCTTCATTCTATGAAGGGAGGAAAAGACTAGGGCACTTACCTCAAATTAGCTATGCCAGTGCGGCGCGGCAGGGGGCAGCGCTACAATGGTTTGAGGAGTCTACAGGGTCCATGCACAGTGTTCCCGTAGACACTCCATCCGCCCCCTAGGTGCAACCAGTGCCGCTCCGTCATCATTGAAGACGGGCCGGCAGACCACAGTGTCGCAGGGCCCAAAGTTGAACTGAACTCCACGGCCCGAGAGAGAGAGAGAGAAATAACATTTATTAGCCCCGAAGGAACTAAAGCCCAAGTCCGGGCCTCCTGGTAGGCTCATGCCTCCTGGCCCAGAACGTTCTTGACGTGCTGCACCAGAAGCGGCCACCATAGTTTTTCAAACCTTCGTGGGGGAGTGGTCCACTCCTCCCAGCTGCCAGGACGCTGGTTGTGTGGTAATTTGGAAAGTATTTTCTTTTTGAAGATGGCGTTTGCAGGGCACTCCCACAAGATGTGTTTATTTGATGGATAGGCCCCGCACTGTTTACAAGTGGGGGAGCCTGGGTCCCTGTTAATATAAAGCGTATAGTGTGGTGTGAGCAATGTGTGTGTTTGTGCTTTTCGTATGATTGAGGCGTCCTCTCTCGAATGCGTGTAAGATGGTGTGTTGAGAATTGTTGATGCTTCCCTGCGAGACATTCAAGGTATGTATCCTTTCTTTCCGCTGCATCTTCTGCTCTTCTCTGGGGTTGTAAGTATTTTCAACAGGCCAAAGGATAGGAGGTCCCGGATTTTCTGCGCGGGTGAGCTGGGTGAGCCAAATGCAAATCATATCTTCATTCTATGAAGGGAGGAAAAGACTAGGGCACTTACCTCAAATTAGCTATGCCAGTGCGGCGCGGCAGGGGGCAGCGCTACAATGGTTTGAGCAGTCTACAGGGTCCATGCACAGTGTTCCCGTAGACACTCCATCCGCCCCCTAGGTGCAACCAGTGCCGCTCCGTCATCATTGAAGACGGGCCGGCAGACCACAGTGTCGCAGGGCCCAAAGTTGAACTGAACTCCACGGCCCGAGAGAGAGAGAGAGAAATAACATTTATTAGCCCCGAAGGAACTAAAGCCCAAGTCCGGGCCTCCTGGTAGGCTCATGCCTCCTGGCCCAGAACGTTCTTGACGTGCTGCACCAGAAGCGGCCACCATAGTTTTTCAAACCTTCGTGGGGGAGTGGTCCACTCCTCCCAGCTGCCAGGACGCTGGTTGTGTGGTAATTTGGAAAGTATTTTCTTTTTGAAGATAGCGTTTGCAGGGCACTCCCACAAGGTATGTATCCTTTCTTTCCGCTGCATCTTCTGCTCTTCTCTGGGGTTGTAAGTATTTTCAACAGGCCAAAGGATAGGAGGTCCCGGATTTTCTGCGCGGGTGAGCTGGTGTGCTCTTACATTTCCTCGCAATCCTTGATGGCCTGGAACCCATTGTATGAGTATGCGTAGAAGGGGGTGAGCATGCATGTACATGTGGAGCTTTGTGCGTTTCCGTTATGGCGAGCATTACTGCCAGCATAATTCCGCGTCGTGAGGCGTTGGGACTCCCAATTTTTCACAAGCGTCTAGTCATGGCCCACGACCGCTGCTTTGCTGATTTCGGCATTATGACTGGCTGTGTAGTACGTGCTTTTATCCTCTGTCCTCTGCATTACACTTGTTCTTTTTGAGCGCCTATTTCGATTCTTTTCCGGGTGCATATTTTTGGAATGGGATCTACGGTTATCCTTGGCAGATCATCCCATGGTGGTAGTTTCGGGGGAATTGGGGGTAAGTTCCCAATCTATTCAGTATTCGTCGACCCTGATTAGATGATTTAGGTCTCTGTATTTGTGCTTGATTGTGCATGTCTATTCTCTCTTCTAGTGAGTTAAAGAGGCCGGTTGCTTCAATTTTATGGTTAGGTGCAAACTTAGGAACTCCCAGGGCAAGTCTAGCACACTTTCTAATTATAATGTCTATCTTTTTGCGCTGAGTGCTGGTTATCTTAGCGTATGGTAGATAGTAAATTATCCTAGAAAAGATCAAGGCTTCTATAACCTTACGAAGTTCATGTTCTTTAATTCCTCTCCTTTGTCTAGTTATTGTACGTACCACTGCAAGGATCTGTTCCAGTTGTACGGTCAGCTTCTGCATCCATGTTGATGCTTTACCATTGTCCTGTAGAAAGAAACCGAGGATTCTTATGGTATTCTTGCGGGGTAAGACTGCGTCTTTCATTCGAAGTTTGATGATGATTCGAAGTTTCATTCGAACACACGGTCCAAGACGTGTGTTTTGGCACCTGGCTCTCGATCGTCCAGCGCTTCGAAGAAGGCGATGGAGGTCGACCAGAAAATCCCGACATCATCGGCATCGAAAGATCCGCGTTCCCTGGCGGGCTCCAAGAAAGATAAAGTTCTTGTAACTGCGCCAAGAAAGGGACAGGTAACCTGAACGGTTACCGCCCCTGATGAGAGAGTATTCAAACTTTTTATCACATGTCACCCACAACTTACAAGCTTGTACACTCAAATAAACAATTTTAATTCCATTAAAATGGCTTTCATTATTCATTGGATATGCAGGAGGCCTGATACATACTCTGGGTGACATCAAAGACATCATAAATAAGCTATCGCCAGTTGCATTCTGCCTTCAAGAAACGAACTTAGGCCCCAAAAATACAATTTTCTGAAAGGTTTTACCATATCATACGTAAGGACCGCGAACACTCCAGCCGTCTGTCAGGAGTCGCCATAGTTGTGCAGGGCGCCACTCCTACTCGGAATGTACAATTAAATACATATTTCGAGGCTGTAGGCAGGTCAGCGTTCTGTCTCAGAAAACCATCACCATTTGTTCACTATATCTTGCCCCCCCATTCCCATTAACAGAGAAATACCCACAACAGAGAAATCCTTTTTACCGGCCACTATGAACAACACCGATATGGATGAGCTTTGTTCCTTTTAAACGGAACATTATGCTTGTCACTTGGCACACTCTTTTTTTACACAACTTTGTCGCGTTGTCACACATTTTTCAGTGCGCTCTGTAGGCGGCTAACTGATGCCTGCCTGCACTAGGCTCTTGTATTTCTCGCGTTGCTTGCCCGAAACGTCAGCAACTACGTCGAGCAGCGATTCACTTTCGGAGAGAAGCCGCGGGGTCCGTATCGACTCCTCGTCCATGGAAGAGTTCAACACGCAGTCGACGGCACGATTGAAAAGCGAATTATTCCGAATTATGGGATACAAGCTGACGGGCTCGAAGTCGAAAGCGAGAAGAACAAAGTTGTCTTCTAAAGCGCGCCAGAGACCGGACGGCATGCTTGCTCTGTGAGATGGTGAACCTTGAACGCCAGAAGATGCAAGGTCCAGTTCTTACACATCAGTTGTTGCATAGCTTTGACATCCTGGTCTTCTTTACAGGTAAGGCCCCAGATAATGGTGATCATGTAGCTATAGAAGCGGTGCGGCAACTGCATGGTAAGCTTTTTCACTGAACTACGATGTACTCCTGCGCGACTGTTCCGGGGCAGTTGATGACGAGTTCTGTGAGCGAGACGCCGCTCGTTCGCACCGCATCCTCCTACCAACGACCAATTCAGTGGTCGACTCCAGTCCCGGAGACAACTTTGCCAGAGTGGAAGACAGGAGAGTCAAAGCACGCGTTTTGCGCCAAATGCCTCTGACGTCCCTGGCATGAACTGGATTTCCACGACTTCTTTGCTCTGCCGCAGAGTTCTGGAAAGCAGCTTAGGGAAGTAGCAGAACAACCCACATCCAGACGCGTGATGCATCGGTGATCTTTCAGCAGCGAGCACACTAACGTGACACTCTCGAGAAGGGTTCTCTCGGGGTTCTGATGACCTGTGTTGACGTTCGGAAAGGAACTCAGCGCAAACATGCCAGGAGCATGCTCGAAGACTTACATGGAAGCGATGCACAACGCTTTGAAGATTCAGTGTGGGCAAGTAACACGTTATCCAGCAGCGGCTCGCATTCTCTGCAGTATTGCTGCACAGCTTGTCGAGGTCTACGCCGCAGGCCTTGAAGTTCAGCGAAATTCTCTTGATCTTGGCTGTGAGACGTCCGAAATCCACGCAGGGAACTTCACGTTCGATGCCACCGCGATCACTGGGACCCGAAGCCATGCCGCCGTTTCCTTTCTGCAAGATTGCGGACAATCTCTTTTAGATAAATGCGAAATGTCGGCACCGAAATACGTTTATTCTATTCACAGTATACTGTATAGCATGTATCAAACCACATCGAAATCAAAACTTCACTCACAATCAGCAGATACGGGTGCTACCTGCTGTGACAGTTGAACTTGGGAGAGACCCGGCGTCCCTACCCAAGCAGCACAACAGCACTGGGCCAAGCATGGCCCAATTGTCGCAGCAATTGGTACAAACTTTGGCCCAATCCTGGCAAAGTACAACCCGATACAAGGTCCACCCACTGTTCAGGCCAAGATTGGCTGTACAGTTTACCATAGTAGTATTAATGCAGTTCGAGCATAGAGCCAGTGCTCAGCCATTTTGTATCCAGTGTATTTCAAGAATCCAGTGCTCAGCCATTTTGTATCTGTGTTTCAAGAATATCCAGTGCTCAGCCATTTTGATTGCAATGTGTTTCAAGCATACATAGCCTGTACTCAGCCATTTTGTTGCTTGCATTATGCTGGCTTACTGCCCATACAATTAGTAGCTAAGAAAACGCGATGGAAATAAGTGCGGGAAGGAAACTTTGACCCGCCCTGAATTAGTAGCTATGGTGTTGGGCTGCTGGGCACGAGGTCGCGGGATCGAATTCCGGCCACGGCGGCCGCATTTCGATGGGGGCGAAATGCGAAAACACCCGTGTACTTAGATTTAGGTGCACGTTAAAGAACCCCAAGTGGTCCAAATTTCCGGAGTCCCTCACTGCGGCATGCCTCATAATCAGATCGTGGTTTTCCCCATAATGATTTTTTTTAAACTTCTTCCTGACACGCAAAGCATAAACGAAAATATAATTTATTTAGAATACTATGTACAGGCCATGCTTTAACTCATGCTCAGCTCCAGGGGCAGGAGGAGCAGGGGTAGGAGGAATGGCAGGAGCAAGGGTAGGAGGAGCGGCAGGAGGAGCGGCAAAAGCAGGGGCTGCAGCAGGGGAAGGAGCAGGGGCAGCAGTAGCCGGACAGGAGGGGCCGACGGTGGACTGGCCAGGGCCCTGGGGGCAAGGGTGGGGCAGGGAGAGGGCAGGCAATGATTCCTGCCCCAAAGGGAGAGATCATCGGGCTGCTCTGCTGCAAACGTTTCTGCGAAACGCCTCTTCCTGCCACCACCCCTGTCCACAGACCCTGGCAACCACTTAATGATGTCCTGTGCTTGTGTCAGGTCGTCCCCCCCCTTTCGCACAGATGACATCTGCACACAAACATACAAAGACCACAATTAGTACATACAGCATGCACCGTAAAGATCACCCACAATAGAGCTGGCAAACACATTCAACAAAAGAAAAACTTAACATGAACTTCACAAAACCTTAACATGAAATAAGTTGCTAAGTCTTTAGCACACAGTTTATCTGACAGAATTTGCAACCGCGGCCAACCTTATTGAATCGAGGTTCACAGCATGCTCAGCGGCGAAATGCAGGATACGCAAAGTAATGCTGCGGATAATTAAATGCTATCTTCCCCGCCATGAAAATTCTTCATCCATTTACAGGATCTTCATCCCTGTTGCCTTCGTTGACATTCTTGTTTTTCCACCCTAACATAGCGTTAACGTCATCAGTGATGATCACACCATGTCTTTACTGAGACTATTCAACTGTCTCACCCGCTGAAGCTAAACGTGTAAGCTGCCTGGTGTGATGCCATTCATCGGCATGCTCGTCAAGCAATTCACCTAAGCTGCCATTGGTGCTAGTGCAGAGCACACTTTCGTAATTTCTGCAAGGGCAGTGGTGACTGAGTATGTGGCTTGCATAGTAAAAAATGAAATCAGCCAACAGGGACGCCCAAATTTCTTCGTTGTGCAAGTTGACAATTTCTATGAAAGACACGATTTTGGCAAGGCCAACCTCTTGTTATGCAAGCCATTTCGCTGTAGAGGAGTTCGGCTGTATACACAATACTTCAACAATGCAAAAGGATGACTGAGGAAGCTTTACCTGTGACTATCCGGCATAACTTCAAATTGATGAATGCCCTCTTCCCCTTCCTGCTATGAAGGCTGTAAAGCACTTGGACGGGGTGCGCCATTACAGCCTTCATGGCATACGATGCCACCTCGCGCAGTGACTTCTGTCCTATTTGCAGGAGGTACTTGCGCTGCAAAAGACAAAAATTGCCAGAGATGTGGAAATGAGAATTGTATGCGGCAATGTTTTCAAGTTGAAAAATTTACCCAATATACCCAAACTACCACAATATAATTTATCGCCAAGTGAAGTGAATTTTTAGCTGAGTGCAAAGCAAAACATTTTTGCTAGAAGAGGTTTGTGACGCAATGCCCTTTAATTGTAAATGTGCTCTACAACACCTTAGCGTTCCTGGAAGAAACACAAACACGAAGTGCATCAGGTCTTGTCTGTTCTGTGCATTTCGTGTTTGTGTTTCATAACCCTTAGCACAGTAACTATGTTTCATAGTAACTACCTCTCCAAGCTTTCACTATCATTTGTAAGCGCACCAACTCTACTCCCATGCAAATTACCAATGCATAATTAGGGGATGTGACATTAGAGTGCAGGAAAGCCAGATCTACATACGTGTGGCACAAAACAGCTTAAAGGCATACCGACATGATATTTTCAGACCTTCACATTTTGCGTTAAAGCGACTGACAACCAGTTTTTAAAGACGTAGTTTTGTGGTAACCAAAAGTTAACCCTCAGCAATGTTTGCACCTGCAGCTTCGCAAATTGTGAAAGCGGCTTATCATTCTACTTTCACAGGAGTGAGTGCAACTGCAGTTAACTGCCTACATTTTGGCCTTTTCAACAACTTTTGAAAATATAAAGCTGGTACAATAAGTTTGCATTGTCGTACAGACCTTCTTACATTTCTACAGCGTTTTTCCCCCAAATACACACCTACATCATGGCTGCCTGGCCCCCGTTATCATTATTCTGTCGATAGACTTACCAAGCCAACTCATCAAAAACAAAGGCAATGCCACTTTCACTACAAACGAAGGCTTATCAGCATATTGTAAGGTAAAAAAAATAACAGAAAATTGTGGACTGCATTACAATTCTAATAAGAATATCATGAAACCCATACAATAATAGAAAGCCATGTGATCGGCCTCTTATTCATGGTAAATAAGGAACAGTGTCCTGAAAGCGTAGGGAGAAGTAGACACACAAGTGCGGACTTTCAACTGGTAAGTTTATTGAATGAACGAGTTTATGAACAGTTGAACTGCACATACACCTGGAAGGTAGTGAAGAATTTATGACATGCACTCGTGGTTACATCAGGTGATACTAAACAATAATGAATTAACAAATATAAAAACCACCGCGCTGCTACGCTGTCAACGTTTTGCATGGTCTAAAAAGGAAATTTCTTCTAGGAAGACTATTGCAAGCTGACTAATGCAACCTGGTCCTGCTTTCTGTATTCTATAGGCCTCGCAAATTTCATGCGTCAATTGGTGTCTGTGTGGCGAAAAAGAATCTCGGTCCGAGTGAATTCTGCAGTGCACCCGCAGTCATGGCAATGCATTGCGAAATGCGAGGCGCAAACAGTGCATTTTGGTGCTCCCTGAGGCCCACGTTTACACACCGCCCAGATTGTCCCACGTACACTCGGCCACAGGTGAGGGGGATGCTGTACACGATTGCAGTGGCGCAAGGCAAACACACATGTTAGTGCTGCCTTACAGGGCAGACGCTACCTACTTTCTTTCTGGCTGAAAAGAATAAAACAAATATATGCCATGCCACGATCCCCCCCCCCCCCCTTCAACCTGTGCGAACGCTAGTGGATGTATGGCTAACGGCTTGCTTCATGGTGCCGCAACTTTACTCTCCAAACTTTACTCTTCGCACAAGCTTTCCACAAGACGCCAATAGCATGCTGTCTTGTGGAAAGTTCGTGCAAGAATTGAAGCATGCTATGGACACTAGCATTCGCACAGGTTGAAACAAAAAAAGGGGTTGGTGGGGGGGGGGGTGCAGTGCCTTGCGCCACTGCAATCGTGTACAGCATCCCCCTCACCTGTGGCCGAGTGTACGTGGGACAATCAGGGCGGTGTGTAAACGTGCGCCTCAGGGAGCACCAAAATGCACTGCTTGCGCCTCGCATTTGGCAATTCGGGTGCACTGCAGAATTCTCTCAGACCGAGATTCTTTTTCGCCACACAGACCAATTGACTCATGAAATTTGCGAGGCCTATAGAATACAGAAAGCAGGACCAGATTGCATTAGTCAGCCTACAATAGTCTTCGAAGAAAGAGAAATTTCCTTTTTAGACCCTGCAAATCGTTGACAGCCGAGCAGTGTGATGTTTTTTTTTTTAATTCATGTTTAGTATCACCTGATCTAACCACGAGTGCATATCATGAATCACTGCCTTGCAAGTAGTGCATGCACAGTTCAAGTGTTCATAAACTCGTTCATTCAATAAGTTTTCCAGTTGAAAGTTAGGACTTGTGGTGTGTCAAGTCTCCCTTAGTCTACGTTTTCAGTGCGCTGTTCCTTATTTACCATGAATCAATACCAAGTTGTTCCAGTTTGCCCTCCTCTTCAGGCCACTTATGCATTTTTTGCCATGTGGGGCGCCAAGGGTCATTTTTCGCAACTTTTGGGGACGAATTAGAAATATAAATCCCCGTTTATGAGAAAAACATGGCTTACTTTAACCAGTAGGATAGGTCATTTTTGCACAAGCGGTTTTCTCAATTCATGTTCTGAGCAGTTGTCTGTCCCTTTACGTAAAGGTTCCGGACTCTAAAACCCCAGAAATATACTGGGAAACCCCAGAGTGCACTACATACCTCATTTATACTAGTTTTTCTACAGCCAGGTTTCGTTTAGCTTTCTCCCTCTCATAACATCATGGCACCGAAGGCAACCACGTAAGACATCGGAAGGTTTGACACTTGCTTCGACTTGCTTGTCGAAAGGATATTTCGGCTTCTACACAGAAGCCTTGTTCACTGACTATTATTTATTTCATTTAGCTACAACAGGCATATTGGCCAACGACTATGAGAGTGAACAAGGCTTCATGGGGAAGGCAGAACATATAACCCCTTCAACAACACTTATTTTGGTCTGCATTACATTTATTGTGGGTTTACACTGGGTGGGAAAAAGCATGTCAAAAAACAAAACGGATGGCAACCAAAGTGAAAAAACATTAAACAATGCTTTTCCCCTTCACGGGGGCCGTGTTCTCTCTATGGCCAGCATCTGTTTGCCATGAATGTTCAATGCAATGGTTCGAGCTGTTCGCAATTTGATCAACTTTCCCAACCCTTGTCATTAAGGCATGGAAAATGGGGTACCCCCCTTACAGTACCGTATTTACTCGCATAATGAACGCACTTTTTTCCTTGAAAATATGCGAAAGTTGGGGGGGTGCGTTTATTATGCAGGGTAAAATTTTGAACGATTTGTTTTTCCGCGGCCACCTTTAAAGAAACCCGCAGTTTCGTCCGCAAGGCGAACCATCGATTGTGATAGCAAATGCGGAGAGAGCTATACAAAGTAAGGATAGTAGTTATATCGCCCGTATAAACTTCCAAAGTAATTTAACCAGCATGGTGTCAGCGCGCACAGGCAAACATGAACCAATCACATCGATGACCGCGGACACTCACTGTCGAAATGCTGGTGTGAGGAAGCGCTGCAGCAACAGCGAGCGAAGTGACCTTCATGCCATGTATCGCTTCAACGCAAACTGAGCGGCGATAACGGAGTACGCTCAAAAGTATAAGCCGCCGTCGCACCTAGGCTCAGCCTCTGACGCAGATCGTTTTCAAGATAGGGCACGCCCGGCCGTGCAATGTGCAGTTGCTGTGCCGCCTCCCTCCCCTCCCAGCGGCGCCATGCACACGACGAAATACGGCGCGTTTCCTGCCCGCTTTCTTCCCTCCAACGCGGGATAAAGCCGCGATTGTTGGCGCCGACTTCAAAAATGCACCTGGAGTGTCCATATGATGCTACCGCAATAAAAGTAGGAGACACGTGCAATTTGGCGTCTGATACAATCGTACCCACTGAATGCCATATCGGACGTCGAATCGTACTGTGTCTCTCCTACTTCACGGCAGCAAGTTCAGGGTGCGTTTATTTCGCGGGAGAAAAAAAAAACATTGAAATTTTGACGACGAAAGTTGGGGGTGCGTTCATTATGCGAGCGTGTCCATTACATAAGTAAACAGGGTATTTCATTTATTCAATATGAAGGGCATAAATTCTCTTACATAATGTAGAATAGTGGTAGATAAAACAAAGCACAGAAAAATCAGAGTAGTGGAATAAAAAGTAACAGGGGCCACAGGGTATGTGGGTTTACCTTCTTAAAGTAATTGCTAGTGCTCTAGAAAATGCTTTGAACCATTGCATGAAACTGGATAGTTTAGGAGTTTGTTTCATGGGCTTGTAGCCCAAGAAAAAAAAATGTTAGTGCAATGAGGCAATTAGGCAACAGGTACACTAGACTTGCTGCAAATGTGGTTTTCATTACATATCCAACTGCAATGCAATTTTCAAACTCTATTATTTAGAAAACAAAACTGTACATTAAAATGAGATAAATACAGTATATACAGAACATCATTGCACCCCTTTTCCTGTACTGTGTCCCACTTGTTTGCACTGCTATTTATCATTCACAATGTGCCAACTCGCCCAACAAAAAGAATTTATTCACAAGTGCCATTCACATTGTGTCCTTCTATAGAAAGCTGCCACAGTTTGCATTTTATATGAGCAATAGAGTTTTATTAATTTAACGATTTACTCCTGCTTCATAATGTATCTCTACGGAGAGCTGTTGGAAATCATCGATTCAGCAAGCCACTATGGTAGCTCAGTGCCTATGGCGTTGCGGTGCTGAGCTCGAGGTCAAAGATTTGATTCTGGCAGTCAGGGTCACATTTCGATGAGGTCTCATTGCAAGAACACTAGTGTACGCTTAGATTTAGATGCATGTTAAAGAAACTAAGGTCCAGTCCAAATATGTCATTAGAAACTATACAGCAGGGAACAAATTATTTCCATGAACTCTTTAGTGTGTGCGATGCAAAGTTCCTTCACATAGAACCCACACCATGTTTCATGAAACAGCACAGAACTTCCACATGTTACATAGCCTTATAATTACAAATAAAAGGGCAGTAGAAACCAAGGTGGCAGCCACAGCCACATCCCGCACGGCTGCCTCTAATTTTTTAATATTGTCGGCAGGTAGCCGAAGAAGAACTGGAGGCACCGTCGACAAGGCAGGCTGAGACACGGCACGGGTCTTGTCGAGAGGCTGTTTCATCCAGCCTCTCAGACACGACCCGTACTTCATGCCGCAGCTGCTGCAGCTCATGCAGGACGTCCCTGTTCAGCTGCCGCACCTCCAGCTGCCGCACCTCCAGCTGCACGCGCAGCGGCATCGCAGAAACACAAAAATATTTACTTCACAGCAGAAGCGGTACATTTATGGCATATTTGGTTGTTTCAGAGCACTCTGGTAAATGCAAAGTATCAGGATTTGTACAGGTCTCGGTGACAAAAATTCATAGGTATTTAAAGACTTTCAAGGGTGCTTCCAGCAATAGAAGCATAGGTGGAACCATTGTAGTGTGTCTAATGGGGAGTACCATATTTTCAGGTCTATAAGTCGCATCTTTTATAGGACTCAACCCCTCCAACCGGCAGCTGGAAGACACTAAAAATTAGTTTGTCATCGTTTTTATATTCTTTGCAAGTTTTCAGTTGCACGCACCGCCACCAACAGTCAGTGTTATGACACATCGGAGACAGTCAAGCACCTGCAAATCTCAATAAACAATGAATCATTTATTATTACAAACTCTTTTCAACGCAAAAATGCAGATTGCATTTGGTATAACTTGGGATGGCAACATTCAAACTGGCCAAAAGTGCAAGCCTCTTGGTGCAGTTTTTAAAGTTAGATGTTTTACAAGCTATGCAACCTTCTAAGGCAGGTTTACACCTGCAAGATATCAGCCATAAAATGATAAGAGTGCTGTTATTATGCAAGCCATTGCTAATTTTACAGATGTACGCATTGCAAGCTCGGCGGGGGAAAATTATGCATAATAATAAACAGCGAAGGCTTCATTACTTTCCTGTATGTGCAACAATGGAGCTTGCCAACAATAATTGCAACATTTTCAACAGCTATACAGAGTGCATCATAGACAAACTTTAAAGAAAAAAAAGGGGGGAGGCAAACGAACTGTGTTTGTCCTGACCACCGTGGTCTTAAAGGGACACTAAAGAGAAAAGTACTTCTGCATCAGTAAATTACTGTTCAGTCTACACAAACAAAACAATGTGCATGTTCTTTGGAGTTTGGTTGAAAAAGCGCTAGTATTCATCGTGCACGTCATCCAAGCAGCAAAGAAAAGTAATGAGCCAAATTTTTATTTGTTCTAACTTGGGAGATGAGCATCATAAGTGACAACAAAACAAACCGTTTCGAGCGAGGAACACATCGTGTGCTTATTTTTTCTGGCAATGAACCCCCCCACCCCATGAAATTTAAAAAAATAATGTGCATGGAATTGCAGGGCCCTGCAACTGTCTTAGTGGGTAAGCGAGCTGGCCCTGTCATTGACAATAACATAAATATTCTTTACATATTGCACCAACAGCTCCCCAACAGCTCCTCAGAACTGGTTTTGGCACGTAAAACCCCAGAAAGGACAGTTAACTTTCCCCGCTGAGACTGTTGGATGGCACAGCAACCTTTTGCACACCGGTGGATTGACGCATGGCAGTTTTCATACTTGCAGGCTTATCTCCACGAGAAAAAAAAACATGATGTGGACCTTGCTAGAAGCATGTCACTCTAATATATCATACAACTTCCTGATCAACACCCTAACAGATAGATGGCTAAATTAAAAGAGTTAGCTATAACTCTTTTAGTTAGCGTCAAGAGCTAATAATTACTACTAATAAATAAATTAGTGCCAAGAGCTTTTTGATTAGTGCCAAGGGCTAATAAATTACTGGTCATTTCTCAACTGGACCCTGAATGACATGCAGTTGGTTTTATTTGTGTAAAATTATCTGCGTATTTTTAAAGCTTGTTATATAACAGCTGGGACACTATAACATCAGGGTTTTTTTTTTTTGTTACAGAGGGTAGTGGTCACAGGTACAAGGATTAGGTACAACACAATGTCATTCCTACTTATCTAATGTTAGCTCTTGCAATAAATACGAGAAAAAAGAACCGTACTAATGCGACCTAATATTAGGTCAAAACAAAAGGAAAGCCTGGTACAGTAATTGGTACATTTAGCATATGAGCACTTACTACAGCCATGAGACAGTGAAAGGGCTGCAATAATAATACATTGCAGTTACTGGCCTCATAAACTCATAATCTTGAACTTGAGCTGTTTGGATGAGTTGACAATACTACTCTTTTGATTTACGTGGTATATAGGAGTTCAAGGTACAAGTTCAACAGTCAGTTAAGACACCCGAGCATAAGGTTAGCCGTGATATGTAGGTCAAACTTATACAGGGTGCTGAATAATTTCGCCGCGCCTGTTTGAAAAAAGGTTTTGCACTCATCACTGCACTGTTCTTGCTCAAATTTTGCAGAACGATCACATTTTTGGGGCGCCTTCGTTGAGTATGACACTTACCACAGTTAATTGCCTGGTGTTTTTAGAAACAAGAAAGTGAGAATCTGCCTTCACTTGTGGGGATGTGACCTGCTGCAACCAGAGCACTAGCATAAACTTGTGTCGCTGCCTGCTGTAGAAAGCAGCTGGTCAGGGAGGATTGCCACATGTTCCAGGAGCAGGCAACATGCAGCAAACCTCCCTGACCAGCTGCCTAACGAAACTTAACACCCATGAATTTTGTATATGTAATGGAATTTCGGTCTCACGAAGAACAAAAATCGTCTGTGTGGAAACGCGACTGTCACGAATAAGCAATTGGTGCAAAAGTTAGGTGCAGAACTATTACTACTAACGTAAACCACCTCATGACTTGCCGAGAAGCGTGTTGACTGCTGCACATTATCTCATAATTTCTGCCTAAGGAAGCTGGCATGACATCAGAATCGCCGCGCGTATAAGGAGCCAGCCATTCTGCGCCTAGTCTCCGCGTCGAGTACGGGGCACGCTGCAATTGAGAAGTTTTTTTCTATGCACCGATTCTGTTTTAGAGGTTTTGCTAAAGTTCCACGTATGCCACAAGCGCTCCGCTATCCACATGCGTCGTTTGATTCATGTGGTCGATCGGAGCTTTCTGTGCAAGCATGCGAAATCGGCGGTTTCATTAGAGCACGTATTCTTTTGGACGAGGTACAATTAAGCTCGTCTCCCATGGAGAGCGAAGCTAGCAGAAGGCGGTGAAAGCTTACGCTAAGTTGTGAACACGTGGCTGAAGCGAAGTGTTACATGCTGATCTCCTATTGTGGCACTAACACGCACCACTCGTACTGGACGAACAGGGAGCCATTAGGCCACGCCGAGCACTAAAGAAGTCTCTTAGATTATTTTTCAGGTGCTTTAATGTTCGCATAGAATCCACATGGCTTTGTTTGGCACCACCGCAGCAGTGAAGTCGGAATTTCTCGCGAAAACGGCTAATTTATTTCCTCGCCGGCACGGTTGCGTGTAGACTCCGCTGCCCTAAACGATGC
This sequence comes from Dermacentor silvarum, assembly GCF_013339745.2. Classification (NCBI taxonomy): domain Eukaryota; kingdom Metazoa; phylum Arthropoda; class Arachnida; order Ixodida; family Ixodidae; genus Dermacentor; species Dermacentor silvarum. The sequence goes on along the minus strand of NC_051154.1, from coordinate 399,377,022 downwards.
AGGAGATGAAGTGCTTGTGGCCGGGTAACACACGCATAGATCCCCGACAGACTTCATTCAAGATCTATAGTGTAGCTACATCGCGCAAGTCGTGCATGAAATCTACGCCCAGCGTCTTTCTGTGCATCAAAAAAGCGGTCTAGTCAATGCCATTCCGGAGTATATAACATGCGCGCATGATTGAACTCATTTCGAGCGCACGTAGTACGCGACCAATCGGCCTAGCCACACGTGCGCTCGTTGCATATTTGGCACGCGCCATTAACTGCGCAAATACTCGCACACGACGTTGACCCGTAGATGAGAATGCACATAAGGTACAATCATGACAAGAAAACTCTCGTATTAAAAATGCATACTCACGCACACGTTGACTTCAGTCTCCTCGGTTAGCACGTTGCGCACAAGGCAAGGCTGTCGTCGATGGCGATGGCGCAAATTCCGAGACGAAAGGAGAGAGAGGAATTCGAGGAACCGACGCTCTTTTTTTTGCGCCACCTCTCGAATCGCCAGTGCAAAAGTACATTATTATTTCATTAATTACGGCGGATGATACGCAATAAAAACAAGCATAGCGGGAAGCGCGTTCAAGTCGCGTGGGTCGCACCAGGATAATGACAAAAAGGGAAAGAAATGTATATTAATGTTTGTTATTAATATTTGTTCATTAATCCGATCCGCAATCCAGCTTTCCGTGGCTGTAGAGTGTACTAGTGGCTAGGACTAGGAGAGAGAGAGAGGAAATCGAGGAACCGACGCTCTCTCTCTCTTTCTTTTTTTGAGTCACCTCTCGAATCGCCAGTGCAAAAGTACATTATTATTTCATTAATTACGGCGGATGCTACGCAATAAAAACAAGCATACCTGGAAGCGCATTCAAGTCACCAGAATCATTGAATGACAAAAACGAAAAAAAATGTATATTAATGTTTGTATTAATTCGATCCGCAATCCGCCTTTCCGTGGCTGTAGAGTGTTCTAGTTAAAGCCCCTATATTTATAAAAGTAGCGCCATCCACTTCCCTCCTCCTAAGTTCCACTATCGCGCTCGGCGCGACCAGCGCGATCGAGGCGCGATATCGACAGTGGCGCCGCCTGCGTCGGGCCTGCCATGGCAGACGACAGCTAACGCGCTACCAGAGGAAATCCGAGGAAAACTTCGATCGCGCCCTGCGGAGACGTTTTTGAGGCGCGATTTTGCTTCGTCAGTCAGTAACTGGTCTTAATAATGCCGTTTTAGAAGTAGCAACGCGACGATGCGAGACGGCGCAAATATCAAGTGTGCAGCAAGCGTTTGCGCACGCCGGATGGTAAGCAAAAAAAGCCTTCTGCCCTCGCCTTCTCGGTTGCGGCAACTTAAGGCGCAGCAGCATGCCATCACAACGAAGTTCTTGTCCCTAACACGTTTGATCCGTTTGTGCGTACAGTACTTTCGTCGCACAGGCCCGAGAATGGCAGTCGGAGCGCGCTGGAAAGAAAAAAATATACAAAAGCGCGACGCGAACTTCCACGTGACACGGATTGGCCAATGGGTGAGCGGAGGAGGCTGGGGCGACAGGAGGCGGGCGCCTAAGAGAGGGCGAGGAGGAAGCGCCGGGATGAGCGCGGTGGCGGCAAGATCTAAGAATGGCGCTACTTTTATAAATATCGGGGCTTTAGTTCTAGTGGCTGCTTCGCTACGGTTTGCAGGTGGTGTAGGTGAATCGAACGTAGCTTTGACATTTTCTATTCACCTGTATGAACAGCTCATTCGTTTCAGCGGTGCAGCAATGGCGCCTTTGAACACCCTGTGAGAAACCCGCCGGTCTCTTCAAAATGTACAGGAAAGGTGCAGGGCTGGTTCGCGATTTTGCTGCGCCCTTTCTACTGTCGGTGCCGACTTTGTGCAGTCGTGCAGGTACAGTGTCCTAGAATGTACACATACCTTATATTCTAATACACTGTGGTACAGGTGCGAAGCAGCAGCGCAGCAGACGACACAGCACACATGCACAAGCGCCGTTAAAACCCAGCTTACGGGTATCAAGCGCGGGTATATTAACGTCTCTGAAGCCGATTACACCAGCAGCTCAAGACCTATTTAACGCACATTGGTCGGACAAAACACACACCTGCACCGGGTTTGCACTTCGGCATTCGTTTCGTGTGCCGCGCTTTTCGTGAATCGGTGCGCGAACTGGTTCAAAGTGGTGCCGGCAAATCGAACGGGCCTTTAAAAAAATCCGTTCGCTTCATGGAAAAAGGGGGGGAAATGTCGCAGTTTTGCCCGAAAGCCGAAGCATCAATGGCGATAGCGAATTAGCAGAGAGCTATTCGGAGCAGGGATAGCAGCTTTATCGGCTGCATAACGTTGGACGCATTCACTTACTAACTGAATTAACAAGCGTGGTGTCAGTGCGCACAAGCACACATGAATAGATCACACTCGATGACCGCAGACAACCACTGTCAAAACGCTGGCAGCAAGCGCAGCTGCCGCAGCGAGCGAGCGAAGGTTCGCTTCAACGGAAAACTGAGCGGCCGAATGCACAGCGCATACAAAGGTCAGAGCCGTTTGGAGGTCGCTTGCAAGATACGGTGCGCGCGACAACACCGGCAGCCCGTACCGGCGCAAACATAATAAAGAACCAAGCGCAAAGCGCAAAGTACATGAACGCATTTGTTGGCAGAGAAGCCACCTCCCCCCCTCTCCCTTCCGCGCTTCCTTCCCGCTTTGCTCCTTTCGCGTGGAAGATTGCGTCGCCAGTTCCCCTTGCACCCGGTTGCAAGATTTTATCGCCCTTGGACTTTATACGGAACCTCACGGCGACGACGACGGCAGAAATCTACTTAAAGTATCCATATATTTGCTATCGCAATAAAAACTTCCTTCATGGAGGAAGAAATTTTCTTCCTCCAGGAAAACATTTTTCTTCCTCCATGGTTCGATTCGATTCGGCTCATGCGTTGGCAGGTCGGCTGCTCCTTGCTGTGACTGACTGCCCCACTGCACTGCTGCTGTCCACGCTTTCGCCTCGCCGTCGTCTTGCCTTTTTCGACACGGGCTACACAGCGTTGCGGTTTCGGCATCTGACTCATCCCTCTCGATCATCATGCCCTCCAAGTGGAGGAAATGTGGAGTCGTAAGAAAGGAATACAAGATAATGAATGAGCTGGGACTTGCGCAGCTTGTTGGCCTTCCTTCCACTCTGCCAACAACCGCGCTCGTCGCTCGCTCGCACCGTCTCTTATCTCCACACGGCTCTGACCTTTATGTGCTGTGCATCCGCCGCTCAGTTTCCGTTGAAGCGATAGACCGCACGTACCTTCGCCGCTGCGGCGTATCCGCTTGCTGCCAGAGTTTTGACGGTCGTTGTCTGCAGTCATTCAGTGTGATCTATTCATGTTTGTTTGTGCGCGCTCACACCACGCTTGTTCATTCAGTTAGTAATAGTCGGGCCACATTTTCCAACGCACGCTACACATGCAATGCTGCCCGGATCGGCAGTGCAGCGCTACAGGTGTGTCCCTTAGCATGCGCTGCCCACGGGGAGCGCTTCTCATCAACACCACCGTTTCACACGCGCCTTCTCGTGGTCATCGAGTCTCTCTTCATGTCGGTCTACTTACGCCGCAGCACACCTGCTTACTTAATCAGCTCATGTTTACTACAATTCATATTGCTACCAAAGCCACTCACCTTACTTCGTATGGCATTGCTGTGTTGCTATCGCATTCATTGCTTCGCCCTTAGGGCGAAACTGTGACATTTTTTTTCTCATTTTTCTCAGACTGGTTACACACTACTGGTTACACACTACTACTACGACGACGGGGACGAACGGGTGCCGCTATAAGGAGCTTCGCCCCTAAAATGTGGAGGCATCACCACCATTCGTTGTCAGTGTGTACTGTGGCGCAAGGAAGCCGCTATGTCTGCAGGATTACCTAGAGCCATATGTGCAAGAGGTCTCCGACCTAACCTCTGAGGGGTTAAGCATAGGAGATGTTCATGTTCGGGTGAGCATTGGAGCCACGGTTTGCGATGCTCCTGCAAGGAGCTACGTCAAATGTATTGTTGGCCACACTGACTATTACGCATGCGACCGATGCAACCAAAAAGGGCAGCACATTCAAAACAGGGTGACATTTCCCAAAGTTCATGCAGCAGCACGGACGAATGCATCATTTCGATCTCAAGAGAACAAGCGCCACCATTCTGGTGTTTTCCAGTGATAAGTGCCCTGTTTGTGCTAGCTTAATATATTCCCAAAACTGACTCAAATATATTCTAAATTCATTTCTGTAATTGTCATGCTTTAAATAGAGCTGCTTTGTTTTAGAACAGAAACCAGCATAAAATCCAGGAGGACAGAAGCAAAATAAGTGACAGAACAAGAGTTAGACTTGGAGATATTAGTTTATCTTCACAATGCCCAACATGGCATTTTTGACACACAAGAGTTCGGTAGCTCAAAATGCTGATGTAAGTGTGGGAAAGTTTGCGAAATTCACGCTAGTGTCTTCGACACACTGAACCATAGCTTAAATTGCAGGTAGCTCAGATAGTCAATTTATAATTACTAAGTTATAGACTTTTTTTCAGTTGGGGGAGGATACAAATGTACTTTCTAGTTGACAAAGTTTAAGTTGTTTTTTAATCTCTTTTATTATTTATTTGTTTTTTTGTTTTCTTTTAGCAAAATGGGTTTTAGGCTTTCTGGGGTTATTCAAAGGATATATCGCAACTAAATGTTTTGTATGTGCGTGATCCCTGCAGCCACATCTCACCTTAGGTTATTCTAAATGTCTGCGTTCTTTATCAGTGAGAAAAACAGATGTCATGCTTGCATGTCAGGAGCTGTATTTCTTAATTGTACATGCCTTTCCCATCTCATGCACATCATAAAAACTGGAGGTATAGCTGCATTCACAACAATGAAAGAATAAATGGTCACCTGTGTGCCCTTGGGCAGCAAAAGCAACATTCATGCATTCTATCATTGATGCGCTGTTCAATGAATGTGAACCCTGCCACATGTAAAAGGGCTCTGCAAATTATTTCTGTGGCATGTGAACTCTGTGGCATATTTTGCCATGTAGCCACCCTTGAATTGGTTTGCAATATGGCTACAGAAGCCATCAAGCTTGCTGTGTGCTGAAAACCGTCGATTCACATTGGGCCCCTTCTCTACTTTCTTGTGCAAAAATGCACAAATATTAGATTATTTCGTTGTTTATTCTCTGTTGTGATCACCTTGACATGCATATTGCTGCCCATCTCATTTTTTTCACAGTCACTGTGCCACCACATCAGTGGCACTACTGAAATGCCCATCAGCTTCCCGGCAACAAATTCCTTGCTGACAGCTCTATTCATTTGAGTCAATGTAGCACTCAAGACATTAATAACAACATGCCTAATGCTTGAAAAATGAGCTGCAGTGAGGTGCAGCAATGTAGTTCTGCCTAGATTGCAACATAATTGGGGCTCAGCCTGACAGTGACTAAATAGAGCAGGTTGGTCATCATTCAGCACCTTGCCTATCTAAGCCTCACATCTTAATGGCAGCAGCCCTGGCTGCTTCCACACATGTGGAAAGCTAGCGTGAACACAGTATATTAATCTGCATCTATGCACGGAGCATGCACATTGTCACTGGAGCAGCCTTTTGGTGTGCTGCTAGCACAATGGAAGCACCACATTAATCCACACTCAATTTTACATTATCTCAAGCTGCGCCATGGAAGATGAGAGATGGCACAATTACTGTATCTGTGATGCGTCATGGCATGTCCTTATAGTTGTCATGCACATGTCATCTTAGACATGATGCCCCTTATGAATGAAGCAACAGCTTAACCACTGCCTTGCAGTATACGTAGCATAGGGACACTAAAGAGCAAAACTAAGTCATCTTAGACTGACTTAGGTTGACTTTTACTGCAGAATATAAAGGCCAAATGATTTCTTTTCTTTTTTAATGCCGTACTGGTGCATCAATGTGGCAGTATGAAAGATGTCAGTGTGTTCCCTCATATTCAGTATGTGTTAAGACAGGGGAAGTACTTAAAAGTTCCTAAGGTTATTTTTTCTCTTTTTTAGAATAAGTCATTCTTGACCAGATAAACAAGTAGACCCGAGTAGGTCTTCTCAAAATTCAAGACATCACAGTGAGCCTGGTGCTATAGAACTTCACCGCAGCACTACCACTCGTCTTCCAATTTTGTTTCTTCTCAGACTTGCCAAGCTGCCTCTTTTGTTAACAGGGGCCGTTTTGCTATTGCAGTGCATAATTTACGAATACAGCCTAACTTGGTAGTCCCCTTTAGCGCACCTATAATGTAAAGTGTAAAATTGGGAGATAATGACGATTTGGTTAGAGTGAATGCAATAGCCACTTGGGCTTGCGAATACAGCCTAACTTGGTAGTCCCCTTTAGCGCACCTATAATGTAAAGTGTAAAATTGGGAGATAATGACGATTTGGTTAGAGTGAATGCAATAGCCACTTGGGCTTGCATTTCTTAGGTCTAGTTACAATCAATACCACAAGGTGTATGTTAATTGCAAACACCTGCTGCACTTCCTTCAAGCAACTGGTAGCAGGATTCTCACACAGTAGGAACAGCTGATGGTTTGGTGAGGTAATTTAACATGACGAAACAGCACTGAAGACAAACACAAAAGAAGAAACAGATAATGCAATGACTATAAACTAAAGTTTATTTGAAATGTGTGGGCCATTTCATCAGGTTACCACACGAACTTTCCAGATGTCATTAGTTTTGCAGATTTTAAGCTGTTTGCAGTGCTAAAGATGAACACCACACAAAGAAACAAGCTTTTTAATAAACTGTAGTTCACATAAAAGAGCATTTAGAAGCCTAGTTGGTGCATATGAAACATCATTTAAGAACCTCCCCCCCCCCCAAAAAAAAATAAAAAACGCAGACATGGCACGAAAGAAAGAGTAGACAAGGGACAAGCGCTTTGAGGGTTGAGAGTTGTGACTACATATGTGTCAGATGGTGCAACATTTAGGAAAAAGGCCTTCAGATATATAATTGCCATGAAAGTTTACATTGCCTTTCTGTATGGATAACACTGAAAATACTACTCGATCCTACCAGCAGTGGCCACAATGCAATGAATGTGGGCAAAATGCAAAATAATGCTTGCGTATAATGCACTTTGGCTGCATGTTGGACTCCCAGGAGGTCAAAATGAATCCATTTTCTTCCACCACATTAGAGCTACGTACACGCCTGTTGCTTAGGGACATCAAACCCCATGAATGAAATTTTTTTATGCACAGCATTTGGTCACTTGTATGAGCTGTTATTATTGTGCACAGTGTAATGGATGACTGTGGCATTTTTTAAATGAACTCAAAAGTCTGTGATGACACGTGAGTATGTGTATGTTTCGTGTTATATGATCGATTTGTTGCCATAGAAGCTTCTAACATGTTTTAATCCAGGCACATCAGCTTCAACCTCACTTCACCAATGCTGCTATATAGTCGCCTGTGACTTTGACTAGTTAACCTTTGGTGAATGCACGGAGAGAAGCATGACCACAATGTAAAGCAAATTTGCAATAAATACGGTAAATAGCCCCCTTTAGAGGAATAATTATCTCCCACTTGTGTGGATCATGCACAAGATCAAAAACCTGTTTCTTAACCATCCTGAGTTGTGTATAACGTAAGTGCTAAATTGCTATATGACAAGGGAGGTTCCAAAGCAGCTTCACGGATAACTTATTAGTCACGGCTAGGTTGCGTGTGCCGCCGCCCGATTTAAAAGGGTGCAGCCTTATCCACCCATCCATCCACACTTTTGTGAGCATGTCTCGGAAGTCCCCGATCGCGGGATCGAATCCCGGCCACGGCGGCCCATTTCGATGGGGGCAAAATGCGAAAACACCCGCGCACGTTAAAGAACCCCAGGTTGTCCAAATTTCCGGAGTCCCCCACTACGGCATGCCTCATAATCAGGTCGTGGTTTTGGCACGTAAAATCTCATAATTTAATTGTTTTCTTCGGAACCACAGATTAATCGGGCTGAAAACGCATGGAATTACAAACGTTAACCGCGCATTAATAAGCAACTTAAAAAAAGAGAAGGAAAAAAAGAGGAGGATTCGAACACGCGTCTTGCAGAGTGATAAGGTACCCGCACCCCACGCACACGACCACCTACACGAAGTAGCCGAGTCTACATTTTACGTAATGATATATATACATCAGTTTTTGGTTTTACAGAATCAGTCACGCTTAAACGTCTCTTTAAGGTTCGATTTGATAAGAAAGACATTGCATCGACATGCCGTCGTCAGCAATGATCGAGTCGAGTGCCTTTTCTGCCGACGGCGCCAAGAAAAGGACTTTGCTATTCCATCGGAATAGAATTCTATACTGACCTGTACAGTATCCAAAACAGCCAAGCTACTTTCATTCGATATAGTGATGAACCGGATACAGAAGCTCTTTCTATGACTAGCGATGAAGTTAGAAGGGCCTTGAAAGACATGACCAGGGGAAAAGCGCCTGGAGAAGATAGAATAAGTCAATTTAATAAAGAATGGAGGAGATATCATACTTTTCAAAGCTTTCGACCTTTTATATGCAATGCCTCCTGACTTACAAATGTACCAGAAAGCTGTAAGAACGCCAACATATACTCATCCATAAGGGTTACATTAAAGAATTGAAGAGTTATAGACCCATTAGCTTGCTCTCAGTATTGTATAAAATATTCACCAAGGTAATTTCAAATAAAAACAGGGCAACACTTGACTTCACTAAACCAAGAGAACAGGCTGGCTTCAGGAAGGGATATTCTACGATGGACCATATCCATGCCATCAGTCAGGTAATCGAGAAATCTGCAGAGTTCAATCAACCTCTCTATATGGATTTCATAGATTATGAAAAGGCATATTCGATTCAGTAGAGATACCAGCAGCCATAGAGGCATTGCGTAATCAAGGAGTAGAGGAGGCATACGTGAATATCTAAGCAAATATCTACAAGGATTCCACAGCTACCTTGGTTCTGCACAAGTAGAAAGATACCTATCAAGAAAGGGGTCAGGTAAGGAGACACAATCTCTCCAATGCTATTCACTGCATGCTTAGAAGAAGTATTCAAGCTCTTAGACTGGGAAGGATTAGGAGTGAGGATCGACGGCGAATATCTCAGCAACCTTCGGTTTGCAGATGACATTGTCCTATTGAGCAACAATGGAGAGGAATTACAACAAATGATTGAGGACCTTCATCGAGAAAGTGAAAGAATTGGGTTGAAGATGAATATGCAGAAGACAAAGATAATGTTCAATAGCCTGGCAAGGGAACAAGAATTCAGGATCGCCAGTCAGCCTCTAGAGTCTGCAAAGGAATATGTTTTGGTTATCTAGGTCAATTACAGGGGACCCTGATCATGAGAAAGAAATTTACAAAAGAATAAAATTGGGTTGGAGTGCATACGGCAGGCATTGCCAAATCCTGACTGGGAGCTTACCACTGTCGTTGAAAAGAAAAGTGTACAATCATTGCATTCTACCGGTGCTAACATATGGGGCAGAAACTTGGAGGTTAACAAAGAAGCTCGAGAACAAGTTAAGGACCGCACAAAGAGCGATGGAACGAAAAATCTTAGCACTAACGTTAAGAGACAGGAAGAGAGCGGTGTGGATCAGAGAACAAACGGGGATAGCCGATATTCTAGTTGACATTAAGCGGAAGAAATGGAGCTGGGCAGGCCATGTAATGCGTAGGATGGATAACCGGTGGACCATTAGGGTTACAGAATGGATACCAAGAGAAGGGAAGCGCAGTCGAGGACGGCAGAAAGTCAGGTGGGATGATGAGGTTAGGAAATTCGCAGGCGCAAGTTGGATGGAATACGCTAGCGCAAGACAGGGGTAATTGGAGATCGCAGGGAGAGGCCTTCGTCCTGCAGTGGACATAAATATAGGCTGATGATGATTCCATCGGCTGTCGTGCGAAAACTTGTAAGCATAGCATTCTAGCGAACATTGCAAGGTCGCACTGTTTTGTTTGCTTCTGCCCAAAGCGACGCGAAACAAATTTTGAGTGCTTATGTACACGCTTCAAGCACTCGGCAACCGCCCATACATAGAGCCACTTGCGATTACTGTACCACGTAATCCTCTGACCGTAATGCAAGCATACGTTCCTCGTAATTAATTTTTATCATAAGGCCATTCACAAACCATTGCTTAATTATCACGTGTGGAGCACACTTAAGCGGCAGGCGCCAGTATATACCCGTGCCCTGGAGTGAACAACCCGCGCTCTGTCACAGCAAGTCGATAAGCCCGTCCCCCGTGACAGATAAGCAGATCAGCGAAGCTGTTATTAAGTCTCAACGAAAGTAGTATCGTCAAGCGAACTAATTAATTAACCAACGTAGTATCAGCTCTGTTGAAGGGGTCAAACGTAATTCTGGTTCCTGCGCAGTGTGCCTGTGATCAGCGCATTAATCTTTCATACATGCTATTTAACCTTAGCAAGTCGTACCAGAAAGTATTAAAAATTGATAAGACGTAAATTGGCTTATTACGGGCCAATGTAGCCCAAAGAAAGCCAACTTAGTAACCCATGTTGGCAAGTTCATATGAAAGTTGGTCCAACAATTCCCGCCATGTTGAATGGACGAGCTAATATTGTTTACTGAATGTGTAATGCCGGCCAGCGTTGGATCTCTATCAGAATGGTACAAGCCTATATTCGCGCCACACTGTTAATCTTAGGCCATCATTCGGCCAGGGATTAGGATGGCCCAGCCCATATTGGAACCACGCTGTTAACCTTAGGCCATCACTCGGCCAGGAAGTGCCAATACGTATCGAACGTTGGGTCCGAGCTGACGTGCCGCCTGGGATAACTCTGCTAACTATTCAAATGATATCTGGTTTTTGCGTTTCACGGTTGATGAATTGTTTTGTAAGATAGCCTTCTTCCTTCAAAGGATCCTGTAATTCCATTCCCGTATTACTAGGGATTCATTAGAACTTATCAACTTTGAACTGCGTGGATGTCTGTGCACAATCGAATATTTGCGCGTTGGCTACTAGCTGTTGAACCACGACATCGTGCTTACGGTTTGTTGTTTTAGATATTGTATTTCACCCTGTATCGTGCAAGCCACCGCAACCTCCTTTGCGAGGCCGTCTACTTTAGCAGTTAGAACCTGGACAGCTCGTTAAAGGCGCTGCATGCTTGTTTGGTGCGGAATGTGCGCTGGTGTTGTAGATGGTGTTATAGGGCGCTGAAGAGCTTGAGAGTGCCAGTAATGAAGAACTGGAGTCCGTAAAATAGAACGGGTAGACTGTGGAGTGTTAAGTGAGGGTTGTGAGGAATTAGTAGGATATGGGTTTAGACGGACTGGCTCACCGACCTCAGAGGCTAGCTGGCTCTTGTCATTCCAGGGCGTTTCGGCTCCGGAGGGGTAGATAACTTGGCGGCCTTAGCCTCCCGAGACCCGAGCACAACTATGGTATATAATGGCTCTTCAAGGTGGCTTTTGTTGTCTACTGTTATGTTATAAACTTGAAAAACAATTTTAAAAATTTAGGTACCACGGTTGATGCCAAAAGGTGTGTCTCCATGTACGTGAACATCTCATACTTGCTATGGTGAAAACTGCATTTCATTGCTTAAACGCAGATATCAAGATGGAAATACGTGTAGTACATTCCTATGTTCCTGGCGCGTCAGGTATTTTTACGCAATCTTAGTGATTTAGAAACACACCTCAAGGTGGCTTTCGACCGTCTATAGGATGGCACACAGGTCGAGATAAATTGAATGTCAAATTCCTCGAAAGCAGACGAAAAGAAAATTAGTAAACCATTTCTTTACAGTTACAGATGCACCATACTTTATACCCAAAACGATTATTTTGCGTAATCGCTTCCGGACGAATTTATAAAATATATAGAAAGCAATGTGCAATATATAGTACAAGGGGTCTTAGGAGGTTAAACGTGCTTCCATATGGAAATTTCTTTCTTATGGTTCGGCTGGTACTGTGACTCCGACTGCGGCCACGATTGCGCCTGCGACGGCGGCTGCGGATGTGGCTGCGACTGCTCTGCCGAAGCACCGGTTGGAAGCGGCAATGGAGGTGCCTGGCGTCTTGCTGTTTATGGTGACACACTTGTGTGCTGTTGACAGGGACGGTGTGTCCCTTGTGACAATGCAGGTAAATCGGACGTATACTGGAAGGGCTTCGTGTTGCGTATCCGTCAGCGATGGTGCTTGAATGCCTTAGAACGTGCCGCAAGGCCCAGTTCTTTTCTTGCAGGGCAGCCTTTCGAAGTTGGCGAATGTTCACCATCGCAGT
>NC_051154.1:399001466-399064564 GCF_013339745.2 Dermacentor silvarum | reverse complement strand
GGTTTCCGGGGTGATCTGATACTTATGGTAGTGTTCTTTAAGTAAAGCACTCCATTCTCATGCAGAGGTTGGTGTTGAATGGCTGCTGTAAACAGTCTGTGTTCTCTCTGTACACAGTGAGTTTGGCCGTCCCCAGGGATTGCTGTACCTTTGCCCAGTGCTCGTCCAGGTTGCTACAGCTGACTCCCCTTTAATTATTGACAAAAGTTAGGTCAGGCGTGGTATCGCGACCCAGCTATTGCCTACTCTATTGCCTGGCAGCGTAATCAGCAGGAGTTCGTGTATCTATGTCGTTCTGAGAAGGAGCTCTTCGCCGTGTCTCTCTTGTATCCCCACTTTGAAAGTCAGGCGTTGCAGTCTCCGAGCAGATTTAGCAATCACGTCGCACGAGTAGGGTGGATACGTGGTTCAGTAAAGGTGAGAGGTGGGCTTTTTGGTCTCTGGGTGAACTTATCCAAGACGCACTTAGGCAGTCTCATCTTCACCGGCCAGACTGTCAAATTTTGTGCTGAATTTTTACTCCCACTTCCGCGGCCCCGTTGATGGCATGGTCTTTCAGAGCCAGCGTTGCCATCATTGGGTGGTCTAAGTCAGTGTTATAGGTAGTAACCCTTTAAGAGTCTCGGTTGCTTCGACCTCTTCTTGAAGCAGATGAGTTTGGGAGGAACTAGCGCCGTCTCGACGCATTAGTCTCGCGTGTTTGTTGTGTAGTGATCGGCAGTTCCACTGCCATAATAGGGATTTAAAAAAATATGGGTTTTTATGTGCCAAAACCACGATCTGATTATGAGGCACGCCGTAGTGGGGGAGTCCGGAAATTTGGACCACCTGGGGCTCTTTAGCGTGCAGCTAAATTTAAGTACACGGGTGTTTCGCATTTCACCCCCATCGAAATGCGGCCGCCGTGGCCGGGATTCGATCCCGCTTCCTCGTGCTCAGCAGCCCAACACCATAGCCACTGAGCAACCACGGCGGGTGCCCTAATAGTGAGATCAATCAATGGTTAGTCCATCACAGAAATGTAGTGCATAAATATCAACCGAGCATATTTACTTTTTACTAACTAGAAGGTCATATATGGTGAGGCGAAACTAACACGACCAGCTGCATGCAGCCTTTCCAGGCAGGCGGAAGTTACGCTGTTTGCGACAAGCAGCCACTCATGGTGCCTCACTTTCGTTCTTGGTGAATCGTTCTTGGTGAAAGAAGCAATGTGTCCGTTTTAAGATATTCATGGCAGCAGGCTTGAATAAACTGGCATTTCTGCACCTTCACTGTTTTCTTTTTTTGTGCATGTTTGTTGACTGTGTGCCTGCTTTGGTCATTTCAGTCTGTCTGAGGTACTAGATGGATGGCAGCAAGGGCATAGAACCGTGATCTTGAAATATCACTGCAATCAGAAGCGGCCTAGGATCGCAAGCATGTACAAAAAATTGTAGGTTTTTACATTGACAAAACACATCATTACGATGCTCGCCGTAGTGGGGACGAACATGTTCAGATAAATTGTGCGTCTTTTTCACTACTACACGACCCTTCATTTGGTGGTCAGTGTTTGCGTTGTCCTAGTTTTACTTGTCTGTAGCCTACCTTTCCATATATTCTGCAATGCATTGAACCATTCACTCGCTTCAAAACAGTTGAACGGACTCTAAAGAGGAATGATCAAGAGGAAAGATCATTTAATTACATTTATGAACACAAGCAATGTTATTTCTACTATCAGCAGAATCTTGGCAAGCCAGAAAAAACTTGAAAAGACAGTGCTCACTACAGCGAGGCCTACAGTGCCTGCAGTAAGGAAGACTACATTTTAGTCCTGCAGCCGATGAAGAACAGCAGTTGCAGGAGCTGGCATGCTCTGCCATCAAGCATAGTGGCCTTGCCGCAGTAATAACCATTTCAACAAGATTTATTAACTCTGCGTGCCAAATTTATTGTACTGGCTTGAAACAAACAACCATGCAGACTTTTGCTATATCAAACAAGTAGCGACATTATTTAACTGCACGACAAAAACGGACCACAGAGACAGCATGGAACAAGGACGGGCGCAAACTTGCAACTAAAGTTTATTCCACAAAGACCACATATAAGTACAACCCTGACATACACCACTGCGCGTTATACAAAAGCCTTGCTTATACCAAACGCACCCTATCTACGCTCGTCAATAAGCCTCATCTCTCTGTTGTGCAGATAAACTGAGGTAAACTGAACATAAACAATGACCGCTAATATGTACCACCTCACCCATCAGCAAGTTCTTCTAAACAAAAAAGCAATATTTTCGCAGTGCACTTCACAATTGTTACCGTTTTAGTCATAAGCAATTGCTGAAATACACGCGACTAGACGCGTACTTGTGGTCATTGTTCTTAGAGGAAGAAAGAATTCAGAAAGGTTTTCTTTCGAAAAACATTTTTCATTGGCTGGTCGCCATCGTTAATAATATCATTGTTATCGTGATAGAACAGGCACAGGATGACCTTCTTAAAGTATCATGGAAGCGGCACAGGATCACTGCTTACCAGGAGAGCCCTCAACAAGTGTAGAGCTTTGTCAAAACTCATTATACACTGTATTTAAGAGCTGGCACAAATGGACCGTGCTCAAATGGCACGTGGCTCGCGGTACTAGGCATTCATTTCTAAGAAAATTCCTAATTAAGCACAAACAGGCTATTGTACAGAAAAGCATAACTAATAAGCTTGTTTTAAAAGGTGCCCTATACAGCTGTGATGAGTTTGAATGGACAAGCACAGTATGCTCACATATGCCAGACATTGTGGTGTTGGCTCGTGGAAACATTACGCTCAGCAGAAACAATTGCAGGAAAAGAGTAGAGGCAAGGCGGACAGGACACACACTTGCCTTAACATAGCTTGCCTCTGTTCCGAATATATTGCAATCTAGCCCAACAGTCGACCGTGCCAAGCTATATCATTGTGGGAGAGCCAACAATTGTGTAAAAAGCGTGGACCCTCACCAACACTGGCACCATTCCCTTTTACAAACAGAGATTACGTCAGCCGAATTTTCGTGATACCCCGATCAATGGTTAGTCTATCACTGCAGTGTAGTGCGTAATTATCAACCTAACATATTTACTTTTTACTAAGTAAGGTCCCATATGGTACGGCGAAACGGACAAACACGAGCAGCTGCAGCCTTTCCAGGGTGGCGCAAGTTAAACTGCTTGCAACAAGCAGCCCTCAAGGTGCCTCACTTTCGTTTTTGGTGAAAGAAGCAATGTGACCGTTTAAACATTCATAGCACCATGCTTAGTTAAAAGGGCATTTCTGCACCTTCACTGTTTTTCTTTATTTTTTATGCATGTTTATTGAATGTGTGCCTGCTATGCTCATTTCACTCTGTGTATTCGTATAAAAGCATTGAATAAAAAGGCGACGACGCTACAGGAAAATACCGTGCTTCCCAGTTTTGAATGTAAATAGGTGTGTATTTCACGTCATTTAAAACCAGACCTGTTGCTGTAGATTCTTGCACAGACACCATGTCTTTCGCTGTGCAGTTCACCTTCTGTGCTTTTTGGACATACCAGGCACAGCATCTATATACAGGGTGTGCTTTTTTTTAGATCATCCAGAATTTTCAAAATATCGCCTGTGGCAGATAGCATAATTCTAGTTACGGAGCTGGATTTATTTTTATTTATTTCATTTATCACATAGTCCGGACCGAATACGGTCCAGGCAGGAGAGGCAGAATACAAAAAGACAGAAATATTCGACCTTGAAAAAGAGACACCAGAAATGGACGATGCATACTTATACAAAACTGAACGGTATATTGCGCGGATAAAAAAGTCATAAAAGAAAAGCAACGCGTAACGTTAACAAATATAACACATCACAGATAATGCATTCTGACGGTCTGACAGAAGCAAGGTGGAGAGAATCATGCGGCAATCCATTCCAATTTGCTATTGTTTTGGGGAAAAATGAATACTTATAAACATCTGTGGGAGCAAAAATAGGTTCAATATAGTGTTGATGCCTTGACGGGATTTTTTTAAATGATTGATGTACTGTTGGGGGTCAATGCCTAGTTTCGAGAAATATAATCGGATTAGAAACTTAATCTAGCAGTTCTTCTGCGGTATTTTAAGCCTTCCAGCTTTGCTTTCTGTAACATAGTAGACGGAGAGTCGCGGCGTTTATAGTGGTTATGTATAGAACGAGCCGCTAATCTTTTACTTTTTTCTATCTTTTCTATATCTACTGTTGTGTGAGGATCCCACACAATACTTGCATACTCAAGAGAAGGTATGCAAGTATTGAACTGAACAGCATATGTTATCAATGTGCATATGTGATCAATTACAGTGGAGGCGGACATTATTTTCTCGAGCAATGAAATTGAGTAATTCACAAAAAATCACAAATAAATTTCTTGATGAATTAATTTACAGCGCAAAGATGCAGCGACGAAGCTAGCGCAAACGACGTGCACCAAGAAAGTAGGAACTGTACAAAGGAGCAACGCATGAACTGCGCACTGCCTGCTCATGGTAGCAGCACAGAATCTGGTATGCTGACTTGGGAATCAATGCGTGCCATGTGACAGTGCTGACGTGCCCGTTGGCGCGTGGTAAGCCGGCCTTCTGCAGTTCGTGCTCAGTTTTTTATTGCTTTTTAGATCGCCAGTTGCTTTCCTGGTGATAGGGGGGATGTGAGCAGGTCGAGTGTAGGAAACTTGGAAACACTCTTAGATCGCCGCGCCTGGCGGAAGTCAGCGTGGTCGAGGTTACGGCACCTCTGCGTTCGCTCAACCGAGTTGTGCGGCGGCGGTTGTATATTGTATCAGAGACGGAGTGCCATTGCAGAAATACATGTTTTGGTAGTAGCACCACTCTCGTTCATAATAACCGAGCGTTCATCAGTGGGCACCACTGTAACTTGTTATCAGCCTAAGCACAGATTGAAACCCAGAGGACACCTAAACATGAGTGGATGTTTAATACAGAGAAACAAAATAATTTACTTTCACCCACCAGAACTTCTCATTCCGAGTGTGTATACTCATCTTTGTGTACAATGCACACCATGAACGTTCACATTTGTCATCGCGTGCACAATGTGTCCCGGCTTGGGCATTCATTGGGCGCCATCTCTGTCGTCTGCTGAAGCTGGCCGACGTGTGGAGGCGCCTGGGGTGGTAGGTGTGCGGTGAAGCAGTTCGGCCGCAGCTGCAGTCTCAGTGCCCGGTTCTGGTTTGAACCAGAACCCGCCGTTTCTGCACCCGCACGACAGCGAGTCGCAGCAACTTCTCCAGATCGTCGATACGGTTCCACAGGTCTTCCTCGCTGGTCAGAGGCCGCCGGTCCAGCATGCGGGCCAACGCATCCGCTGTACACACCGTGGCCGCGTTAGGCGTCAACTCTTGGCTGCGGTGCAATCTATGTCGCACTTAACAGCTAGGAGCGCATACGTGCACAACAGCGCGAACTACGGCCGCCGGCCCTTTTCCTTATAGGGCCATAGAAAATCTATCAATCTGATCGACAGCTTTTTGACAAGTTAAACATTGCCATTGGAACTCTTCCATTAACGACGCCATGCACATTATAAAATAAAGGTCGCATCGGATTTGGCAACCTTGGGCACACTGTGGAACCTCAGAGAATCAAACTTCAACACAAGTTATCGTTAAAATGGACCTCAAGTGCTCCTCACACTTCCCAAATCAAACATAGCAGAATGTACCCTGATAGGACGCGTTCAAGGTTATATGCGCTTGGCGTTTTTATGAATGCCAGAAGCGGGCAACGGCCAATCGTAGTGAGTGCGAGAACCATCAAGAAGCGTCTTCTTCTTCGTCTTCTGCTGGCGCCGGTATTTGTCACTAGACTCACTACAATCACTCCCCGGCGAAAAAGGAGCCATTCTGGCGACCTATGGAACAGGCAGCACTGGTGGGTCGTAGTGCGGCTTCAGTCGGTCGACATGAACAATTCCGCGTCCGCGACGCCGTTGGTCCGTACGTAGTTGACAGGGGACGTCTGTCGTAGAACCCGGTAAATTAGGCTGTCATACTTTGAGCTGAACTTTGTGGAAAGGCCGGGAGTAGACGAGGGAACGCGGAGCCATACCAGCGTTCTAGGTGAATATAATGGAAAAGACAAGCCTGCGTCTCGACTATGTTTCTGGCTGGCCTGGTTTTGCGGGGTAAGTGAGCGTGCGATCTGACGACATTCTTCGGCATAGGTGGCAGCTTCAGATAGAGTCGTAGATTGTGAAGCGTCGAGGCGATACAAAAGAATCGTGTCCATAAACGAGGATGGTTCGCGACCATAAAGAAGAAAGAAAGGAGATAATCCCGTGGTAGACTGAATGGCGCTGTTGTAGGCATACGTAGCAAAGGGAAGGATGCGGTCCCAGTTAGTGTGGTCAGCGGAAACCTAGATAGCGAGCATGTCGCCGAGAGTGCGATTGAAGCGTTCAGTCATACCACTGGTTTGGGGATGATATGCGCTTGTAGTTCTATGGATAATATTGCATTCCCGAAGGAGGGCTTCTACAGCTTCGGAGAGGAAAGAACGACCACGGTCACTCAGTAGCTCGCGAGGCGCAGCGTGTCGGAGATAACAAGGTTGCGAAGGATGAACAAGCCGACTTCACGTGCTGTGGCCGCCGGAAGCGCTGAAGTTTCGGCGTAGCGCGTGAGGTGGTCCACGGCGACGATAACCCAGCGGTTGCCATCTGGGGTGTACGGTAGAGTGCCGTACAAGTCAGTGCTGATACGGTCGAAAGGCCGGGAACGACAAGCCAATCAATGGTTAAAGCGGCCCTGCTATCTGGTTAGGTGGGCTCTTGCGGCGTTGACACTTGGAGCACGAGTGGACGTACTGCCGAACGAAGTGGTACATTCCGCGCCAGTAATATCGAAGCCCTAGGCGTGCATACGTCTTCAGTACACCGGCATGGGCGCATTGCGGATCCGCATGAAAAGAGGCACAGATGTCGGTACGTAGATGGCGAGGAATCACTAGAAACTATTTACGGCCATCACAGGTAGTTGCGGCGGTACAGGAGCCCTTCGCGGATGGCAAAGTGGCGAGCAGTGCCCCGAAGCGAGCGGTCGGTGGTGCGGGGTGACGGCTGAGATAAATAATCTAGGAGAGGCTATCAAAGGATCCCGGCGTTGTTCAGATGGCATGTCGGCGAATGTAAGAAGAGTCACAGCTCGAGACAGACGCAGCACCATATTCATCAGGCAGTGGTGAGCGCCAAAGAGCGTCAGCATCCGAATGCTTACGGCCTGACCGGCAGACAACACGGATGTCATAGTCCTGCAGACGAAGCGCCCAACGAGCTAGGCGACTAGATGGGTCTTTTAATGACGACAGCCAGCACAGGGCGTGGTGATCAGTCACAACATCAAATGGACAAGCCATTATACGTAAGGTCGAAGTTTGGTGATTGCCCAAACGATAGCAAGACATTCTTTTTCCGTGACGGAATAATTAGTTTCCGCTTTGGTGAGAGTGCGGCTGGCGTAAGAGAAGACGTACTCGTCGAAGCCAGTCTTACACTGGGCCAGAATAGCGCCGAGGCAGACTCCACTAGCGTCCGTGTGGATTTCTGTTGGAGCGTCTGGGTCAAAGTGGCGTAGAATAGGTGGGGATATCAAAAAATGGCGTAAGGTGGCGAACGCGTCTTCGCAAGCTGTAGACTATGCCGAGATGCCTTGGTTGTTGGCAAGCAGCTGGGTTAAGCGGGCGATTATGGATGCAACATTACGCACGAAGCGGCGAAAGTACGAACACAGGCGTATAAAAGCTACGGAGTTCCTTCAGCGTAGACGGCCCGGCGACGGCGCGAAGCTTTGCAGGGTAGGGAAGGACACCGTCCTTGCTGACAATATGGCCTAAGATGGTAAGCCGGTGGGCGGCAAACTGGCACTTCAGGTTAAGCTGCAGTCCAGCGTCGGAAAGGCAAGTCAGGACGCTAACGAGGCGGCGCAGATGGGAGTCAAAGTCCTTCGAAAAGACTACGACATCGTCCAGGTAGCACAGGCACGTGTGCTATTTGAGGCCTCTAAGAATGTTGTCCATGAGGCGTTCGAAGGTGGCAGGCGCATTCATTACAAAGGCCGAATGGCATCACGTCAAACTCATATAACCCATCTGGGGTTACAAACGCAGTCTTCGGACGATCAGTGTCATTCATGGGGACCTGCCAATACCCAGATCGAAGGTCCAAAGAGGAAGAGAACTCTGCTCCTTGCAAGCAGTCGAGATCGTCGTCGATTCGGGGCAGCGGATAAACATCTTTTCGTGTGATCTTGTTGAAGCGCCTATAATCAGCGCAAAATCGGATGCTGCCGTGACATAAATGACGCTGCTAGAGTTTTCGACTGTGAGAACTGCAAAAGGGAGGAGGAAGTCTTTGCGAGAGGTGAAGGCTTCGGAGGGCGCAAACGAGGGCGGTGGAAGAGGGAGCATAGTCGCTAGAAAGTGGCACAAGACAAAGGAGGTATATCAGTGTCCGCGGCGACGACCACTCGAGAAGGCGGCTTGTCAGATGCGGCATCACACGTCGGCGACAACTGAAGTTCGGCACGCGCACAGTCAACAACGGCATGGTTAGTAAGTAGCAAGAAAGTCCCAATCCAAATTAACGTCGTGTGAACACGGTGAAAAAACGACAAATTCGACTACATACAAAATGTCCTGAATGACACGGCGAGCTGTGCATGCCACTGAAGGTTGAATGTGGTGCGCGGTTGCGGTACGCAGGGAGACGTCGGAAAGCGGAATCGTAATTTGTTTGAGCTTGCGGCACAGTTCTCCACTAAGAATAGACACAGCGGCTCCAGTATCGACAAGTGCTTGCACAGAAACAGCTTCGATATTCACGGTTATTTCGTTCGCAGGTAGAAATCGAGGCCTTGAAGTTGTCGGCACGGGCGCAGTTCTTGCCTCCGGAACTGCGAGGGCTAGTTTTCCGCTCGGACTGGTGGGGGGCGACGAACTGATACTGATATAATTACTGATACTGATATATTATTACTGATACAATTTCTTCTGTTGTAACCGGGTTCAGAAATATCGTGTCATTATTGTAAGAATTAATGTATTTATTAGAATCATGTGGCGTGTTGTTATTATGAGCTGGGGTTGTAAAAAAGTTGTGGCGTGTTATTTATGAGCTAGGGTTGTAAAAAAGCGTAGTTGGGGCAGCTTGTCGTTTTTCACGTCTCAGTAGCAAGTTCAATCTTCACCACAGCAGATCGTGTCGACCATATTTAACTTCAAGTAATGTAGAGAAGTATTCTGGGCGTGCCTGGCTTAGTTTTTTTTTTCTTACTCTATTACTGTATTTCCTAAACATCCGCAGGTTATCTGCTGAACTTGAATTTCAGAAGATATTGAAAAGCTTGTTTTTCATTTTAATTTCTTGGCGTAACTCAGAAGTTACCCAAGGTTGGCGAGTTTTACGTTTTGATCCACGCACTTTTAATGGGAAGCAGGAATGGTAGAAATTCTTGGAGAAACTCATTGTAAGCCTCGTTTGCGTCACTAGCAATGCCAATGTTATCCCACTGAACTTGTGCCAGTGAGTTGCGGAAGGAATTCAGGGCATCATTAGTTATACACTGGTACTTTGATTTTTCCTGTCGGTACTTTACTGCTCCAGTCTTATTTATGCTTATGAACACTGGCAGGTGGTCGCTGATTGCGCATATTACGCCTGTTTCAGCTATTGGTTGGGAGGAGTTCGTAATCATCAATTCGAGAAGGAGACGACGCACTTTCTGGTGTGACTCCCGTTGGTACTTTAACAAGGTTAACAAATCCGTTCGAAGCCAAAACCGTGTTGATGTCTCTAGTAGAAAAGAAACACTATCCTTCATTCAACAAGTCGACATTAAAATCCCCTCCACCTATTAGTGTCTATTTGCTATCCGTTATAAAGGAAAGAAAGTCATCATAAAATTCCAAGAACCTAACCATATTTTTCTTGGGAGGACGATAGCAAACCGAAAACACGAATGTGCCTGCACAGACTGATAAGATTTCAAAATCATCAGTAATTAGACAGTACGAGTCCAACTTTTCGCGCTCAGTGTCATTAGACGCCAGTAAAGCAACGCCACTATCGCGGAGGCTGGAGCGGTTCATGTAATCAGGTTTTGGTTGGTCTTCGTAAAAATGTCAGAATAATTGGTGCTCCAAGTTTCACTGAGCATGATCAAAGAAAAAGTAAATGAAAATTCACCTAAGAATTCTTCTAAAGACATTGTGTTGTTCTTTACAAAGCGTGCATTTAGGTGAATAGCGTTAAGTAATGTCGGCATGATACACGATGTAGTGTGGTTCAGGTCATTCGGAAGATAATAAAACGGTGCTACAATCGATTCAAGTCGCTCTTTCCCTTCACATGAATGGCACTCACGCCCTCACTTTTACGAACAAAAACTTTTCCATTGATATACCAAGTAAACTTGTAAACTTTATCTGTGGCGCGTTCATTCGTTGCTTGGAGCAGTTCTCTATTGCGGCGTGTTAGGTTTTCTTGCATGAAAATGGCTGGCTCGCTGTCCTGAATGTTCTTTTTATTCTCGATTCATTTATCTCTTATTGCTTGCTTCGTAAAGCGGACAATGATGCCTGGCAGCTGATCACGTTTAGCAGGAATTTGATGAACAGTTGCAATGTCTGATTCCATCAAGTGAGGCACTCGAAGTTTATCAGCCACGTTATTTAATATGACCACGTTATTTAATATGACCGTTCGCTACTTCTTTAATCCCATGCAGTTCCAAGTTCAGCTACCTGCTTCTCAATTCAAGGTCATCTATTTCTTTTTCAAGTTGAGCTTTGACAACCTGATTTAGGCCATCTTTCTTCTCAAGCTCTGTCTGACATCCTCTTTTTCATGTCCTTTATATCGGCTTTTTCATGGCAGAACTTTTGCTCAATTTCATCGAACTTCGTTGCTATGAAGTTAAGAGACTCTTCCATGCACCCCCGCAGGGGCGTCTGCGCAAGCAGGCGTTTGGTGAGTTGCGCCACCACGTAACCGAGCACACGAGGGTTGGACCCTCCCGCGTCTAACCGTGCGCGGCTTTGCCGTGCCTGGGCCGATGCTGGGTGCTCGGACCTTTAAGGCCCCCCGGCGGTGGCAACACACCTCAACGACCTCTGCTTCACATAGACGGCACCTCCAGACTGACCCACCTGGAGGAAATCGGCAGTCGCCTTTTCCTGTCTCTCTCTCCTCAAATTTGCATCTCTCTCTAACACTTTTGGTCTTTCCTGTCTTCTACTCTCTTCCACTTACTTCCTTTTTCGCTGCCGGCAAGGGTTAACCTTGTGTGGCTATCCTACCTTGGTATACCATATTAGGTTATAGTAGCGGCGTACGACTGGCGTCGTGCAGACTTGTGTACAAGCTCTGCCGCGTCCCCTCGTTGGGCTCCGTGGTGGGCGGTCGGCGCTGTTGCCGAACACATACACCTTCTTATGGCAGCGCAAACCTCTGTCGTCTATGATCGGCCTCTTTTCAGAGGCCGCACCGAAGCAGAATTCCAGTTCTCCTTTCGGAGCAACACCCCAGCATTCCCCAAGTACTATGTAGTCCATAGTGAGAACAACACACCCGTGAGAAAGCTGTCTCCTTTTCTGGTGGCCAAGTGCCTAAAAGACAAAATTGGACCGACATACAAAGCCTCAAAAATGTCTAGCGGGGACCTCCTCCTAGAACTAAATGACAAAGACCAAGTACAAAAGCTCTCGGAACTTACCAGTATTGGATGCCACAGTTACAATTTCAGCCCACAGAACTCTAAATACAAGCAGGGGTGTGATATCTGAGGAGGACTTCCTTGGTTTGAGTGATGAGGAACTGCTGGAGGGTTTCCAGGAACAAAACGTGACCAAAGTACAAAGGATTGTCATCCGCAGAAATGATCAAGAAATTCCGACAAAACATGTCATACTCACCTTTGGAACAAGCGAAATGCCTACCTCTCTAAACGCAGGGTACGTAAAAGTCAATGTCAGACCATATATCCCGAACCCCCGACGATGTTTCAAGTGTCAAAGGTTTGGACATGCTTCACACGCATGCCGAGGACAAACAACCTGTGCTAAATGCAGTTCCAATGACCATCAATCTGACAATTGCACTTCTTCTCTACACTGTGTCAACTGCAAAGGGGACCATCCAGCCTACTCGCGATCCTGCCCTTGCTGGATAAAAGAAAAGGAAGATATTGCACTAACTGTGAAAGAAAAAATCTCGTTCTATGAAGCAAGAAAGCGACTCCCTTACCTTTCTAGAAGAAGTTATGCCGAAGTGACGCAGGTGGGGGCAGCGTCACAGAGGCCTCGGGAGTCCTCCGAGCCCACGCACAGTGGTACCGCAGTGACCCCTCCTGCCCCCGTGGTGGCAGCAGCCAGTGCTGCTCCATCCTCTTCGAAGGGCCCGCAGACACCAGTCCCGCTGGGCCCTAAACTCAATCGAACTCCACGGCCCGAGACACGTGTCCCGGCGCCCAACTCTCGATCCTCCAGCGCCTCTGAGAGAGCGATGGAGGTCGACGCAAAAACCACGGTGTCATTGACGCCGAAGGACAAGCGCTCTCTCGAGCGCGCAAAGAGGGACAAAGTCCCAATAACCACACTAATTAAGAAAGTGATAACCTAAGGGTTATTGCTCCTTTGTATTAGCCTTCTCCACATCCATGTCACCTAACACCTTATATCTTATTCAATCGTAATGACATTTTTTTATCTTTCAGTTTCAAAATGGCTTTTATTATCCACTGGAACTGCAGAGGTCTATTACGCAACTTAGGTGACATCAAAGACATGCTAAGTAACTTCTCTCCTGCGGCCTTGTGCTTGCAGGAAACAAACCTAGGCGAAAAACATAAAATTTTTTTAAAAGGCTTCACTGTGGTACGGCGCGACCGTACCCAGGCGAGCCGCCTTTCGGGTGGTGTAGCCATTGTTCTGCAGGCAGGTATCGCAGCTAGAGAAGTTGCCATTAACAGTCACATAGAAGCTGTTGCTGTCACCATTTTAGCGCACAAAACCATCACCATTTGTTCGCTTTACATTCCACCACAATCACATTTTACAGTAAAAGACGTAGAGTTAATTTTAAACCAGCTACCTCAACCTTTTTTAATCGCGGGTGATTTTAACGCACATAACACGCTATGGGGTAGTAAAACAAACGACACCAGGGGACAAACACTTGAAGATTTTATCCTTGTAAATGACGTATGCCTTTTAAACACCGGTGCTGCAACCTACTGCTCTCCAAGCACAGGAGCTATGAGCTGTCTGGATCTAGCACTGTGCTCTCCGTCTCTCTATAGTGATTTCCACTGGAGTATTATAGATAATCCCTATGGTAGTGACCATATATGCCTGCAATCATAAAACTAACATCCAAGCTACCTATCCTACCTTCTAGACCACCCGGTTGGAAACTTCACCTTGCAAATTGGCCTGTCTTCACCGAAAAAGCTAGTCTAGATAAACTGATCTTAGATGACCTAAGCATAGACGAAGCGAATGAGAGGATTACTACTTGCATAGTTGCTGCGGCGGAAGAGGCTATTCCCCAATCTTCAGGATTCTTAAGAAAAAAACTAAAACCCTGGTGGACAAAGGAATGCACAGAAGCTAAAAAATTGCAAAACAAAGCGTGGGGTATCTTCCGAAGGCACCCAACCCAAGATAATCTGTTATCATTCAAAAAAGCGAAAGCAAAGGCGAGGTATATCCGTAGGCAAGCAGAACGAAATTCATGGAAAAACTATATCTCATCGATTAACAGTTCAATAACATCCAAGAGAATGTGGGATCAGGTTCACAAGTTTAGGGGCGACTATGCTCCCTACACGATCCCCGTACTCTCAACTCCAGGCACGCAAACAAGTCTACAGGAACAAGCAGACATATTAGGCCAACACTTCTACACTCTATATCTAGCTCGGCAAACTATTCCGCAATATTTCTTAAACACAAACAGTCCGCAGAAAAGCAAAAGCTCCCGACAACGGGAAGTTCAGACAGACCGTTTAATGTCCCTTTAACGCTCCATGAAATAAACAGAGTGATCTGTTCGGGTAAGAAAACAGCACCGGGTCCTCACAAAATACATTACACTATGCTGGCCCACCTGTCCCAGAAAGCCGTGGAGGCCTTGTTGCGTTTTTTCAACATGATCTGGGAAACGGGTAAAATGCCTTCAGAGTGGAAAAAGGCCATTATTGTTCCCTTCTTAAAAGCGGGAAAGTCACCAAATACTCCCAGCAGCTATAGACCTATAGCACTAACAAGTTGTCTCGCAAAATCGTACGAAAGCATAATAAATATAAAGCTAACATACGTTCTTGAAACAGGTAACTTACTCGATACTCACCAGTGTGGTTACAAGAAAGGCTGGGCACCTTTTAATAATTGTCCGAAGAGCACGTGGCGTACACACGCGATCACTACGCAGTGCTCATAATCAGGGCAAACTAATTTAAACCGTGTTCCAGAAAATCCTCTACGACGACTCACCAGGGCAGACTTGCTGGAAGTCGATGGTCAGCGCATCGATGGTGCTATTTTCCTGATGCTGGTAAGAGGGCACGTCAGTTTCAGAGCCGCGATCCATCTCCAACGTCTCTGAGGTCCCTGGAGTGCAAGCACTCGTTTTTATCGCCTTTAAACACGCTGGCATTGGACGAACTGACAAACGAATTTTCGAGAAGTCGTGACCACTCCGCTGTGGCTTTTATTAATGCCGGTCAATTGTTGTATTGTTGTCTGCCATGACCTTGTCATATTTAGATTGGATTCCACCAGGCCTAAGCGGCAGAGGAGGAGGTGTTGTCGGATGTGGCGTACTTTTCCCAGAGGAATCGGCTTTCTTTGATTGAAGTCTGATGGCGTCGGGAGCGGCGCTTTCTAACGGCCACAACAGCTTCCCGACGACACGAACGGTCTGGCGCCATGTGCTTCAAGACCGCGTTTTCCCTGTTCCTTTTGGAGCAGTCCTTCGAGGAATGATCATGTGACCCAATGCAATTGGTGCTTTTGAGAACCGTGGCTGCCTTGGGGCTCGCTGCGCTCACATGGCTCAGCCTATTACAACTGCGGCATTGGAGTGGCCTTCAGATAAATGGTCGCACAGTGTGCTTAAAGTGGCCCACCTTGACGTGCGAGGAGAGACTCGCTCTTGAATTCAAAATAATTTTCACACTGTGGGATGTGCCTAGACGAGACACATGGGTTATGGCGACGCCATCAAAGGCTGGCTTCACTAGAATCGATAAGTCAGCGCTCGAGATAAAGACGTCGACGTCGTAGATGACACCAGTAGTGGAAGTGGTCCATGGGGGATTGACGAGCGGAGCTTTGTGCCACGAAGTTAACGAAGTTATTTTTTCGTGGGTTGAGTCTAACTCTGACTTGCTTAGGCGCCACCGCTTCAAGTTGCACCGAAATAGGCTGTCCGAAATCTGGTACAAATAGATTCGTACTGACTGCGGTGTTCCGAGTTGGCTGTACTGTTGGCGTGCTCGAAGACATGGACGCTCTCTCTGGTGGTGTTCCTTCGTTTCGCCTTGCGGCTCTCCCCACAAGCTCGAAGGCATCGTCGGTGAGAAGTCTTCACTGCTCAGCGAGTTGACACTGGTGCCTTTAGTGTCGCTCTGGAGGGCGGTCCGCTTCCTAGACACATCCGCCGCTGAAAATGCCATCGCCGGAAGAGGCGCGAGGACGTCAATATGCATCCGCTCCAGGAACCATGGCGGCTCTCCAAAGATGAACGCAGAAAATCAGGCGAAAACAGCTGAGCTGTAAGCAATGTAGCTTTATTGCTTCATCGTCTTCATCGCTGTGCTTATGCTATATGCTATAGGGCTGCTTAAGGGCCATAGGGCTGCTTAAAGGGCCTTAAATTCAGTAAGAGGGGATGATTGTCTAAAACTCATCCGGGAATGCTTCATAATTTTTGAGCGATCAACGTGCTATCTCTGTGAAAGTTAAGAATGCCGTTATATTTTTATCGGTCAAACAAATGAGTCCCTTCAGCGTATAAGGTGGGTTTTTGATTACATTATCCTTGAGAGAATCCAGTAGTTCTTCCAATGTGCCCAGTCAGAACTTGCACTGCTATAGGTGCCTGTGCAGTGTTATTTCAGTAGTTATAGCGTGGCGGCGATTTCTCTCTCAACATTGTAACTGCCGGATCCACATGTCTAATTTTTAGTCTCTTTTGAATTGTCTTTTTTGTCCACTTTGTCCCCCTGATGGTCGTGCTTCTCATGCATTTTATCAGATCAGGCACGAAAAAGTCAGTGACTCGGTTCTTCAGTCTGTCATATTTTTGAGTTACGTTGTTATTTTTGAGTCGTGCAAGCAAGGAACTGCGCCGTGCGCTTTCGTAGCTCCAGTGCACTTAGACGTTTATGATGTGAATAAAGAGTCCCGCCATTGGCGACACACCAAGAAAAGACCCACCATTGCTTGGATATGAGGAAGCTGCATCAAAAAAAAAAGACATTAAGGTTTGACTCTATTACAAAAGAAAAACAAATGCTGCTATACAAATTTTCAGAGTGAGCAGGAGGTGTAATTTCCTTTGAAGAAAGGTCGCTTGTCTTTAGAGACACCAAAGCCATCCATTGCTTTCTGACGAATCAGCTGCACATAAATGGTTAAATATCCTCCATGATAGAAAAGAAAACGGAAATAACGCGAAGGCTGCAAGGTGGGACACCTTCAGCTTGAGTAAAGGGCGTAGAATGAGAAACGTGGCTCCATAATAAGTCTGTGCAGTCTAGCGCAGTATGTCATCAGAAATACATAGGAGCAACGACAACTCCCGTTTTGTATGAGCTTCCTTTACTTGCAGAATGGGTGCAGATGTGGTCACCGTGGAAGCCTGAAAACCTGTATGCACACATAAAAATGTACAAACGGCACTGCAAAAGAAAATAAGTGCCATAAAAAAATTAATGACCCTGTCAGAAGGAACACAAACATAATTCTTCAATAATCAAAGAGGAAATGTGACGAAAATCAGCCGATATAACCGTCGGTTAGGGAACAGTTCCACATAGTAAGCAGGAAAAGAAGCAAGGAGCTCTAGCTCTGTGCTCTTTCGCAATTTCATATAAAGCAAACAAGTGGGTTCTGTAGCGAGAACCGCCCTTACGACACCTGTTGTGTGCTACATCAACAGGTTGTGGGTGATGTGAACTTTCTTATGCTTCACCTAAACGGTTCCACTCTATGTGCTTATATTCAATGTGATCCGCACGAGCCAGTTGTAACCGGATATCTCTATGTGCGCGTTCTATGTTACCTGCGCCGTAATCTTCGTCTTGTTCCCCCTTCAGTAAAACTACTAGCATATTTAACATTTGTTCGACCCAAACTGGTATACGCGCTCAGTGTGGGATCCATACCAATCTAACCTGGCAACAGCACTAGAATCTACAGAATCGCGCAGCAAGGTTCATTTACTCCGACTACTCTTACCACACTAGGTTATTAAACTTAAGTAATCTCTGAACATCAATGCTGATACGGTCGAAAGGCCGGGGGGACATGGCAATGGTTGAAGCGGCCCTGCTATCTGGTTAGGTGGGCTCTTGTGGCGTTGACACTTAGAGCACGAGTGGACGTACTGCCGAACGAAGCGGTACATTCCGCGCCAGTAATATCGAAGCCGTAGGCGTGCATACGTCTTCAGTACACCGGCATGGGCGCATTGCGGATCTGCATGAAAAGAGGCACAGATGTCGGTACGTAGATGGCGAGGAATCACTAGCAACTATTTACGGCCATCACAGGTAGTTGCGGCGGTACAGGAGCCCTTCGCGGATGGCAAAATGGCGAGCAGTGCGCCGAAGCGAGCGGTGGGTGGTGCGGGGTGACGGATGAGATAAATAATCTAGAAGAGAGGCTATCCAAGGATCCCGGCGTTGCTCAGATGGCATGTCGGCGAATGTAAGAAGAATCATAGCTCGAGACAGACGCAGCATCATATTCATCAGGCAGTGGTGAGCGCGAAAGAGTGTCACCATCCGAATGCTTACGGCCTGACCGGCAGACAGCACGGATGTCATAGTCCTGTAGACGAAGCGCCGAACGAGCTAGGCGTCTAGATGGGTCTTTTAATGACGACAGCCAGCACAGGGTGTGGTGATCAGTCACATCAAATGGACAAGCCATTACGTAAGGTCTAAATTTGGTGATTGCCCAAACGATACCAAGACATTCTTTTTCCGTGACCGAATAATTAGTTTCTGCTTTGGTGAGAGAGTGGCTGGCGTAAGAGAAGACGTACTCGCCGAAGCCAGTCCTACGCTGGGCCAGAATAGCGCCGAGGCCGACTCCACTAGCGTCCGTGTTTTCTGTTGGAGCATCTGGGTCAAAGTGGCGTAGAATAATAGGTGGGGATATCAAAAGATGGCGTAAGGTGGCGAACGCGTCTTCGCAAGCTGTAGACTATGCCGAAATGCCTTGGTTGTTGGCAAGCCGCTGGGTTAAGCGGGCGATTATGGACGCAAAATTACGCACGAAGCGGCGAAAGTACGAACACAGGCCTATAAAAGCTACGGAGTTCCTTCAGCGTAGACGGCCTGGGGAACTCGGCGACGGCGCGAAGCTTTGCAGGGTCGAGAAGGACACCGTCCTTGCTGAAAATATGGCCTAAGGTGGTAAGCCGGCGGGCGGCAAAGTGGCACTTCAGGTTAAGCTGCAGTCCAGCGTCGGAAAGGCAAGTCAGGACGCTAACGAGGCGGTGCAGATGGGAGTCAAAGTCCTTCGAAAAGACTACGACATCGTCCAGGTAGCACAGGCACGTGTGCCATTTGAGGCCTCTAAGAATGTTGTCCATGAGGCGTTCGAAGGTGGCAGGCGCATTCATTACAAAGGCCGAATGGCATCACGTCAAACTCATATAACCCATCTGGGGTTACAAATGCAGTCTTCGGACGATCAGGTATGTCAAGCAGTCGCGCACACAACGCTCTAGCGCGTCGTGCAGCACGAGAAAAAAAAAAGGCAATAACAATATGGAAACACGATGTTACTAGCGAAAAGTACGGTTGCTTAACTAGCAATATTTGAAATTTTGATACGGGAGGCCTGTCACACTGATAAAAAACATGGTGCACTGTGCATGCTAATGACAAGCAATAATTTTGCGACGACATCAAGGATCCGGCAGTTGGGGTCGACGACGAGCTGAACGTTCATAGAATGGTAGACATGACGGTTGACATGCACCTCTTCGTTATCCTCGGGTGCCTGGATCCTTACGTGCGCGCCGTGTATTGCACCCAACACGCAGGGGAATCCGCCAAGGGCATTGAAGCTGGCCTGCACCTCGGCTAGCTGGTTCGGCGGGAGCCAGCTGGTAAATAGAAGGAGCACAAATAACTTGTGTTGCATTGCCATGTCATGTGGGATTACACTCGTACACATTAGGACACTAAGCAACACAGGAGCGTAGGCGCCACAGCCGCAATAGACAGTTTTAGCAGAGCATTCACGGTCCGCTCCGCGCAGACCGTCTGATCCAAACGATTTGTGCACATCTGCTCAGCGGAACGCTAGCGGGAACGCTAATGCACCTAAGTACAACGCTCATATCGGCGGCGGAACGAAGAACGCTGCCGACGCTCCACCACGAAGCCGTTTGAGCGAAGCGTTAGGGTGCGTCTACTGCTCGTTTTGTAGTTTTACAGCGACGCAGCGAGAGCGGGGCCAGCGTCTCTGGAAGACGTGCTTGTCAAATAAGCAAAATCAACGTAGTTCATGCAGCTGGATGAGTGCGTGCAATGTTTTCGGACGGGAGCGTGAGCAGCACTCCGCTAAAACTATCTAATAAAGCTATAAACATCGCGAAGATATAAGGCGAAGCTTACTGTATCCAACCTGAGCAGTGGCGGACGAGAGCAAGAGCAACTCGCCGAACGGTGCGGCTGGCCGTCGATTCGTGCACGTTGATGGTAGCCCCAGCCGTGATCAAAAGCCACCAGTGGCGAAGAATTTTTGACGACCTGGCATTTTTCCACAAAATACTCTGCACAAGAGCTGAACAGTACTCCACAAGAGCTTAACAGTCTTTGGGCTTGAATTTTTGCCCACCTGGCCTTTTTCCACAAGGTACTGCACAAGAGCTGAACAGTCTTTGGGCTTAAATCATTGTCCACCTGGCCTTTCTCCACAAGGTACTGCACAAGCGCTGGCTAAACAGTCTTGGGGCCTACATCTTTGTCCACCTGGGCCCGCTTGCACAAACCCGAGCCTCAAAGTCTAGACTTAAATCCGAATGCCGTCTTATCGTAACCTAAACTAAGACTGGACTTCGAGGCCGCAGTAGTGCGCTTGCACGAACCGACAAGAATGAATTCCAGTCCAGAGTTAATGACGCCGGTAGGTACTTTTAGTACCTGGGCGGTATTTTTTGCCGCTGAGAGCGAATAAGATGGGGAAAGTGCGGAACTTGGTCGCGAGGTCCATATCGCTTGGCAGTGACCAAACGGTGGCCGTCGCCTGATGTAAATATCCGGCAAGACACCGCGATTTTCGTCAACTTTCTCCGTGACTAGACGCAACATAATATTGTTCGTTCAGCTGCAATAAAAGACTGTCCTCACTAACAACGTAGGCCCAATATTCATTGCTTTTATCGCCAGATTACTTGTAGCACGCTCATTTCCCCGTGTCCCGCGTCACACGTGAACATGACCCGCTAACGGCGAAAAATGCGGCTTCGGCGCGTTTATCACCGTCGCGGTAAATATGCACGACGCCTCCACAAGGCGTCATAAAGGTATGTCAAGCAGTCGCGCACACAACGCTCTAGCGCGTCGTGCAGCACGAGAGAAAAAAAAGGCAATAACAATATGGAAACACGATGCTACTAGCGAAAAGTACGGTTGCTTAACTAGCAATATTTGAAATTTTGATACGGGAGGCCTGTCACACTGATAAAAAACATGGTGCACTGTGCATACTAATGACAAGCAATAATTTTGCGACGACATCAAGGATCCGGCAGTTGGGGTCGACGACGAGCTGAACGTTCATAGAATGGTAGACATGACGGTTGACATGCACCTCTTCGTTATCCTCGGGTGCCTGGATCCTTACGTGCGCGCCGTGTATTGCACCCAACACGCAGGGGAATCCGCCAAGGGCATTGAAGCTGGTCTGCACCTCGGCTAGCTGGTTCGGCGGGAGCCATCTGGTAAATAGAAGGAGCACAAATAACTTGTGTTGCATTGCCATGTCATGTGGGATTACACTCGTACACATTAGGACACTAAGCAACACAGGAGCGTAGGCGCCACAGCCGCAATAGACAGTTTTAGCAGAGCATTCACGGTCCGCTCCGCGCAGACCGTCTGATCCAAACGATTTGTGCACATCTGCTCAGCGGAACGCTAGCGGGAACGCTAATGCACCTAAGTACAACGCTCATATCGGCGGCGGAACGAAGAACGCTGCCGACGCTCCACCACGAAGCCGTTTGAGCGAAGCGTTAGGGTGCGTCTACTGCTCGTTTTGTAGTTTTACAGCGACGCAGCGAGAGCGGGGCCAGCGTCTCTGGAAGACGTGCTTGTCAAATAAGCAAAATCAACGTAGTTCATGCAGCTAGAGGAGTGCGTGAAATGTTTTCGGACGGGAGCGTGAGCAGCACTCCGCTAAAGCTATCTAATAAAGCTATAAACATCGCGAAGATATACGGCGAAGCTTACTGTATCCAACCTGAGCAGTGGCGGACGAGAGCAACTCGCCGAACGGTGCGGCTGGCTGTCGATTCGTGCACGTTGATGGTAGCCCCAGCCGTGATCAAAAGCCACCAGTGGCGAAGAATTTTTGTCGACCTGGCATTTTTCCACAAAGTACTCTGCACAAGAGCTGAACAGTACTCCACAAGAGCTTAACAGTCTTTGGGCTTGAATTTTTGCCCACCTGGCCTTTTTCCACAAGGTACTGCACAAGAGCTGAACAGTCTTTGGGCTTAAATCATTGTCCACCTGGCCTTTCTCCTCAAGGTACTGCACAAGCGCTGGCTGAACAGTCTTGGGGCCTACATCTTTGTCCACCTGGGCCCGCTTGCACAAACGCGAGCCTCAAAGTCTAGACTTAAATCCGAATGCCGTCTTATCGTAACTAAACTAAGACTGGACTTCGAGGCCGCAGTAGTGCGCTTGCACGAACCGACAAGAATGAATTCCAGTCCAGAGTTAATGACGCCGGTAGGTACTTTTAGTACCTAGGCGGTAATTTTTGCCGCTGAGAGCGAATAAGATGGCGAACGTGCGGAACTTGGTCGCGAGGTCCATATCGCTTGGCAGTGACCAAACGGTGGCCGTCGCCTGATGTAAATATTCGGCAAGACACCGCGATTTTCGTCAACTTTCTCCGTGACTAGACGCAACATAATATTGTTTGTTCAGCTGCAATAAAAGACTGTCCTCACTAACAACGTAGGCCCAATATTCATTGCTTTTATCGCCAGATTACTCGTAGCACGCTCATTTCCCCGTGTCCCGCGTCACACGTGAACATGACCCGCTAACGGCGAAAAATGCGGCTTCGGCGCGTTTATCACCGTCGCGGTAAATATGCACGACGCCTCCACAAGGCGTCATAAAGGTATGTCAAGGAGTCGCGCACACAACGCTCTAGCGCGTCGTGCAGCACGAGAAAAAAAAGGCAATAACAATATGGAAACACGATGCTACTAGCGAAAAGTACGGTTGCTTAACTAGCAATATTTGAAATTTTGATACGGGAGGCCTGTCACACTGATAAAAAACATGGTGCACTGTGCATACTAATGACAAGCAATAATTTTGCGACGACATCAAGGATCCGGCAGTTGGGGTCGACGACGAGCTGAACGTTCATAGAATGGTAGACATGACGGTTGACATGCACCTCTTCGTTATCCTCGGGTGCCTGGATCCTTACGTGCGCGCCGTGTATTGCACCCAACACGCAGGGGAATCCGCCAAGGGCATTGAAGCTGGCCTGCACCTCGGCTAGCTGGTTCGGCGGGAGCCAGCTGGTAAATAGAAGGAGCACAAATAACTTGTGTTGCATTGCCATGTCATGTGGGATTACACTCGTACACATTAGGACACTAAGCAACACAGGAGCGTAGGCGCCACAGCCGCAATAGACAGTTTTAGCAGAGCATTCACGGTCCGCTCCGCGCAGACCGTCTGATCCAAACGATTTGTGCACATCTGCTCAGCGGAACGCTAGCGGGAACGCTAATGCACCTAAGTACAACGCTCATATCGGCGGCGGAACGAAGAACGCTGCCGACGCTCCACCACGAAGCCGTTTGAGCGAAGCGTTAGGGTGCGTCTACTGCTCGTTTTGTAGTTTTACAGCGACGCAGCGAGAGCGGGGCCAGCGTCTCTGGAAGACGTGCTTGTCAAATAAGCAAAATCAACGTAGTTCATGCAGCTAGAGGAGTGCGTGAAATGTTTTCGGACGGGAGCGTGAGCAGCACTCCGCTAAAACTATCTAATAAAGCTATAAACATCGCGAAGATATAAGGCGAAGCTTACTGTATCCAACCTGAGCAGTGGCGGACGAGAGCAAGAGCAACTCGCCGAACGGTGCGGCTTGGCCGTCGATTCGTGCACGTTGATGGTAGCCCCAGCCGTGATCAAAAGCCACCAGTGGCGAAGAATTTTTGACGACCTGGCATTTTTCCACAAAGTACTCTGCACAAGAGCTGAACAGTACTCCACAAGAGCTTAACAGTCTTTGGGCTTGAATTTTTGCCCACCTGGCCTTTTTCCACAAGGTACTGCACAAGAGCTGAACAGTCTTTGGGCTTAAATCATTGTCCACCTGGCCTTTCTCCACAAGGTACTGCACAAGCGCTGGCTGAACAGTCTTGGGGCCTACATCTTTGTCCACCTGGGCCCGCTTGCACAAACGCGAGCCTCAAAGTCTAGACTTAAATCCGAATGCCGTCTTATCGTAACTAAACTAAGACTGGACTTCGAGGCCGCAGTAGTGCGCTTGCACGAACCGACAAGAATGAATTCCAGTCCAGAGTTAATGACGCCGGTAGGTACTTTTAGTACCTAGGCGGTAATTTTTGCCGCTGAGAGCGAATAAGATGGCGAACGTGCGGAACTTGGTCGCGAGGTCCATATCGCTTGGCAGTGACCAAACGGTGGCCGTCGCCTGATGTAAATATTCGGCAAGACACCGCGATTTTCGTCAACTTTCTCCGTGACTAGACGCAACATAATATTGTTTGTTCAGCTGCAATAAAAGACTGTCCTCACTAACAACGTAGGCCCAATATTCATTGCTTTTATCGCCAGATTACTCGTAGCACGCTCATTTCCCCGTGTCCCGCGTCACACGTGAACATGACCCGCTAACGGCGAAAAATGCGGCTTCGGCGCGTTTATCACCGTCGCGGTAAATATGCACGACGCCTCCACAAGGCGTCATAAAGGTATGTCAAGCAGTCGCGCACACAACGCTCTAGCGCGTCGTGCAGCACGAGAAAAAAAAGGCAATAACAATATGGAAACACG
Source organism: Dermacentor silvarum (assembly GCF_013339745.2). Classification (NCBI taxonomy): domain Eukaryota; kingdom Metazoa; phylum Arthropoda; class Arachnida; order Ixodida; family Ixodidae; genus Dermacentor; species Dermacentor silvarum. The sequence goes on along the minus strand of NC_051154.1, from coordinate 399,039,982 downwards.
ATGCTACTAGCGAAAAGTACGGTTGCTTAACTAGCAATATTTGAAATTTTGATACGGGAGGCCTGTCACACTGATAAAAAACATGGTGCACTGTGCATACTAATGACAAGCAATAATTTTGCGACGACATCAAGGATCCGGCAGTTGGGGTCGACGACGAGCTGAACGTTCATAGAATGGTAGACATGACGGTTGACATGCACCTCTTCGTTATCCTCGGGTGCCTGGATCCTTACGTGCGCGCCGTGTATTGCACCCAACACGCAGGGGAATCCGCCAAGGGCATTGAAGCTGGCCTGCACCTCGGCTAGCTGGTTCGGCGGGAGCCAGCTGGTAAATAGAAGGAGCACAAATAACTTGTGTTGCATTGCCATGTCATGTGGGATTACACTCGTACACATTAGGACACTAAGCAACACAGGAGCGTAGGCGCCACAGCCGCAATAGACAGTTTTAGCAGAGCATTCACGGTCCGCTCCGCGCAGACCGTCTGATCCAAACGATTTGTGCACATCTGCTCAGCGGAACGCTAGCGGGAACGCTAATGCACCTAAGTACAACGCTCATATCGGCGGCGGAACGAAGAACGCTGCCGACGCTCCACCACGAAGCCGTTTGAGCGAAGCGTTAGGGTGCGTCTACTGCTCGTTTTGTAGTTTTACAGCGACGCAGCGAGAGCGGGGCCAGCGTCTCTGGAAGACGTGCTTGTCAAATAAGCAAAATCAACGTAGTTCATGCAGCTAGAGGAGTGCGTGAAATGTTTTCGGACGGGAGCGTGAGCAGCACTCCGCTAAAACTATCTAATAAAGCTATAAACATCGCGAAGATATAAGGCGAAGCTTACTGTATCCAACCTGAGCAGTGGCGGACGAGAGCAAGAGCAACTCGCCGAACGGTGCGGCTTGGCCGTCGATTCGTGCACGTTGATGGTAGCCCCAGCCGTGATCAAAAGCCACCAGTGGCGAAGAATTTTTGACGACCTGGCATTTTTCCACAAAGTACTCTGCACAAGAGCTGAACAGTACTCCACAAGAGCTTAACAGTCTTTGGGCTTGAATTTTTGCCCACCTGGCCTTTTTCCACAAGGTACTGCACAAGAGCTGAACAGTCTTTGGGCTTAAATCATTGTCCACCTGGCCTTTCTCCACAAGGTACTGCACAAGCGCTGGCTGAACAGTCTTGGGGCCTACATCTTTGTCCACCTGGGCCCGCTTGCACAAACGCGAGCCTCAAAGTCTAGACTTAAATCCGAATGCCGTCTTATCGTAACCTAAACTAAGACTGGACTTCGAGGCCGCAGTAGTGCGCTTGCACGAACCGACAAGAATGAATTCCAGTCCAGAGTTAATGACGCCGGTAGGTACTTTTAGTACCTGGGCGGTATTTTTTGCCGCTGAGAGCGAATAAGATGGGGAAAGTGCGGAACTTGGTCGCGAGGTCCATATCGCTTGGCAGTGACCAAACGGTGGCCGTCGCCTGATGTAAATATCCGGCAAGACACCGCGATTTTCGTCAACTTTCTCCGTGACTAGACGCAACATAATATTGTTCGTTCAGCTGCAATAAAAGACTGTCCTCACTAACAACGTAGGCCCAATATTCATTGCTTTTATCGCCAGATTACTTGTAGCACGCTCATTTCCCCGTGTCCCGCGTCACACGTGAACATGACCCGCTAACGGCGAAAAATGCGGTTTCGGCGCGTTTATCACCGTCGCGGTAAATATGCACGACGCCTCCACAAGGCGTCATAAAGGTATGTCAAGCAGTCGCGCACACAACGCTCTAGCGCGTCGTGCAGCACGAGAGAAAAAAAAGGCAATAACAATATGGAAACACGATGCTACTAGCGAAAAGTACGGTTGCTTAACTAGCAATATTTGAAATTTTGATACGGGAGGCCTGTCACACTGATAAAAAACATGGTGCACTGTGCATACTAATGACAAGCAATAATTTTGCGACGACATCAAGGATCCGGCAGTTGGGGTCGACGACGAGCTGAACGTTCATAGAATGGTAGACATGACGGTTGACATGCACCTCTTCGTTATCCTCGGGTGCCTGGATCCTTACGTGCGCGCCGTGTATTGCACCCAACACGCAGGGGAATCCGCCAAGGGCATTGAAGCTGGCCTGCACCTCGGCTAGCTGGTTCGGCGGGAGCCAGCTGGTAAATAGAAGGAGCACAAATAACTTGTGTTGCATTGTCATGTCATGTGGGATTACACTCGTACACATTAGGACACTAAGCAACACAGGAGCGTAGGCGCCACAGCCGCAATAGACAGTTTTAGCAGAGCATTCACGGTCCGCTCCGCGCAGACCGTCTGATCCAAACGATTTGTGCACATCTGCTCAGCGGAACGCTAGCGGGAACGCTAATGCACCTAAGTACAACGCTCATATCGGCGGCGGAACGAAGAACGCTGCCGACGCTCCACCACGAAGCCGTTTGAGCGAAGCGTTAGGGTGCGTCTACTGCTCGTTTTGTAGTTTTACAGCGACGCAGCGAGAGCGGGGCCAGCGTCTCTGGAAGACGTGCTTGTCAAATAAGCAAAATCAACGTAGTTCATGCAGCTAGAGGAGTGCGTGAAATGTTTTCGGACGGGAGCGTGAGCAGCACTCCGCTAAAACTATCTAATAAAGCTATAAACATCGCGAAGATATAAGGCGAAGCTTACTGTATCCAACCTGAGCAGTGGCGGACGAGAGCAAGAGCAACTCGCCGAACGGTGCGGCTTGGCCGTCGATTCGTGCACGTTGATGGTAGCCCCAGCCGTGATCAAAAGCCACCAGTGGCGAAGAATTTTTGACGACCTGGCATTTTTCCACAAAGTACTCTGCACAAGAGCTGAACAGTACTCCACAAGAGCTTAACAGTCTTTGGGCTTGAATTTTTGCCCACCTGGCCTTTTTCCACAAGGTACTGCACAAGAGCTGAACAGTCTTTGGGCTTAAATCATTGTCCACCTGGCCTTTCTCCACAAGGTACTGCACAAGCGCTGGCTGAACAGTCTTGGGGCCTACATCTTTGTCCACCTGGGCCCGCTTGCACAAACGCGAGCCTCAAAGTCTAGACTTAAATCCGAATGCCGTCTTATCGTAACCTAAACTAAGACTGGACTTCGAGGCCGCAGTAGTGCGCTTGCACGAACCGACAAGAATGAATTCCAGTCCAGAGTTAATGACGCCGGTAGGTACTTTTAGTACCTGGGCGGTATTTTTTGCCGCTGAGAGCGAATAAGATGGGGAAAGTGCGGAACTTGGTCGCGAGGTCCATATCGCTTGGCAGTGACCAAACGGTGGCCGTCGCCTGATGTAAATATCCGGCAAGACACCGCGATTTTCGTCAACTTTCTCCGTGACTAGACGCAACATAATATTGTTCGTTCAGCTGCAATAAAAGACTGTCCTCACTAACAACGTAGGCCCAATATTCATTGCTTTTATCGCCAGATTACTTGTAGCACGCTCATTTCCCCGTGTCCCGCGTCACACGTGAACATGACCCGCTAACGGCGAAAAATGCGGTTTCGGCGCGTTTATCACCGTCGCGGTAAATATGCACGACGCCTCCACAAGGCGTCATAAAGGTATGTCAAGCAGTCGCGCACACAACGCTCTAGCGCGTCGTGCAGCACGAGAGAAAAAAAAGGCAATAACAATATGGAAACACGATGCTACTAGCGAAAAGTACGGTTGCTTAACTAGCAATATTTGAAATTTTGATACGGGAGGCCTGTCACACTGATAAAAAACATGGTGCACTGTGCATACTAATGACAAGCAATAATTTTGCGACGACATCAAGGATCCGGCAGTTGGGGTCGACGACGAGCTGAACGTTCATAGAATGGTAGACATGACGGTTGACATGCACCTCTTCGTTATCCTCGGGTGCCTGGATCCTTACGTGCGCGCCGTGTATTGCACCCAACACGCAGGGGAATCCGCCAAGGGCATTGAAGCTGGCCTGCACCTCGGCTAGCTGGTTCGGCGGGAGCCAGCTGGTAAATAGAAGGAGCACAAATAACTTGTGTTGCATTGCCATGTCATGTGGGATTACACTCGTACACATTAGGACACTAAGCAACACAGGAGCGTAGGCGCCACAGCCGCAATAGACAGTTTTAGCAGAGCATTCACGGTCCGCTCCGCGCAGACCGTCTGATCCAAACGATTTGTGCACATCTGCTCAGCGGAACGCTAGCGGGAACGCTAATGCACCTAAGTACAACGCTCATATCGGCGGCGGAACGAAGAACGCTGCCGACGCTCCACCACGAAGCCGTTTGAGCGAAGCGTTAGGGTGCGTCTACTGCTCGTTTTGTAGTTTTACAGCGACGCAGCGAGAGCGGGGCCAGCGTCTCTGGAAGACGTGCTTGTCAAATAAGCAAAATCAACGTAGTTCATGCAGCTAGAGGAGTGCGTGAAATGTTTTCGGACGGGAGCGTGAGCAGCACTCCGCTAAAACTATCTAATAAAGCTATAAACATCGCGAAGATATAAGGCGAAGCTTACTGTATCCAACCTGAGCAGTGGCGGACGAGAGCAAGAGCAACTCGCCGAACGGTGCGGCTTGGCCGTCGATTCGTGCACGTTGATGGTAGCCCCAGCCGTGATCAAAAGCCACCAGTGGCGAAGAATTTTTGACGACCTGGCATTTTTCCACAAAGTACTCTGCACAAGAGCTGAACAGTACTCCACAAGAGCTTAACAGTCTTTGGGCTTGAATTTTTGCCCACCTGGCCTTTTTCCACAAGGTACTGCACAAGAGCTGAACAGTCTTTGGGCTTAAATCATTGTCCACCTGGCCTTTCTCCACAAGGTACTGCACAAGCGCTGGCTGAACAGTCTTGGGGCCTACATCTTTGTCCACCTGGGCCCGCTTGCACAAACGCGAGCCTCAAAGTCTAGACTTAAATCCGAATGCCGTCTTATCGTAACCTAAACTAAGACTGGACTTCGAGGCCGCAGTAGTGCGCTTGCACGAACCGACAAGAATGAATTCCAGTCCAGAGTTTTTGACGCCGGTAGGTACTTTTAGTACCTGGGCGGTAATTTTTGCCGCTGAGAGCGAATAAGATGGCGAACGTGCGGAACTTGGTCGCGAGGTCCATATCGCTTGGCAGTGACCAAACGGTGGCCGTCGCCTGATGTAAATATCCGGCAAGACACCGCGATTTTCGTCAACTTTCTCCGTGACTAGACGCAACATAATATTGTTTGTTCAGCTGCAATAAAAGACTGTCCTCACTAACAACGTAGGCCCAATATTCATTGCTTTTATCGCCAGATTACTTGTAGCACGCTCATTTCCCCGTGTCCCGCGTCACACGTGAACATGACCCGCTAACGGCGAAAAATGCGGCTTCGGCGCGTTTATCACCGTCGCGGTAAATATGCACGACGCCTCCACAAGGCGTCATAAAGGTATGTCAAGCAGTCGCGCACACAACGCTCTAGCGCGTCGTGCAGCACGAGAGAAAAAAAGGCAATAACAATATGGAAACACGATGCTACTAGCGAAAAGTACGGTTGCTTAACTAGCAATATTTGAAATTTTGATACGGGAGGCCTGTCACACTGATAAAAAACATGGTGCACTGTGCATACTAATGACAAGCAATAATTTTGCGACGACATCAAGGATCCGGCAGTTGGGGTCGACGACGAGCTGAACGTTCATAGAATGGTAGACATGACGGTTGACATGCACCTCTTCGTTATCCTCGGGTGCCTGGATCCTTACGTGCGCGCCGTGTATTGCACCCAACACGCAGGGGAATCCGCCAAGGGCATTGAAGCTGGCCTGCACCTCGGCTAGCTGGTTCGGCGGGAGCCAGCTGGTAAATAGAAGGAGCACAAATAACTTGTGTTGCATTGTCATGTCATGTGGGATTACACTCGTACACATTAGGACACTAAGCAACACAGGAGCGTAGGCGCCACAGCCGCAATAGACAGTTTTAGCAGAGCATTCACGGTCCGCTCCGCGCAGACCGTCTGATCCAAACGATTTGTGCACATCTGCTCAGCGGAACGCTAGCGGGAACGCTAATGCACCTAAGTACAACGCTCATATCGGCGGCGGAACGAAGAACGCTGCCGACGCTCCACCACGAAGCCGTTTGAGCGAAGCGTTAGGGTGCGTCTACTGCTCGTTTTGTAGTTTTACAGCGACGCAGCGAGAGCGGGGCCAGCGTCTCTGGAAGACGTGCTTGTCAAATAAGCAAAATCAACGTAGTTCATGCAGCTAGAGGAGTGCGTGAAATGTTTTCGGACGGGAGCGTGAGCAGCACTCCGCTAAAACTATCTAATAAAGCTATAAACATCGCGAAGATATAAGGCGAAGCTTACTGTATCCAACCTGAGCAGTGGCGGACGAGAGCAAGAGCAACTCGCCGAACGGTGCGGCTTGGCCGTCGATTCGTGCACGTTGATGGTAGCCCCAGCCGTGATCAAAAGCCACCAGTGGCGAAGAATTTTTGACGACCTGGCATTTTTCCACAAAGTACTCTGCACAAGAGCTGAACAGTACTCCACAAGAGCTTAACAGTCTTTGGGCTTGAATTTTTGCCCACCTGGCCTTTTTCCACAAGGTACTGCACAAGAGCTGAACAGTCTTTGGGCTTAAATCATTGTCCACCTGGCCTTTCTCCACAAGGTACTGCACAAGCGCTGGCTGAACAGTCTTGGGGCCTACATCTTTGTCCACCTGGGCCCGCTTGCACAAACGCGAGCCTCAAAGTCTAGACTTAAATCCGAATGCCGTCTTATCGTAACCTAAACTAAGACTGGACTTCGAGGCCGCAGTAGTGCGCTTGCACGAACCGACAAGAATGAATTCCAGTCCAGAGTTAATGACGCCGGTAGGTACTTTTAGTACCTGGGCGGTATTTTTTGCCGCTGAGAGCGAATAAGATGGGGAAAGTGCGGAACTTGGTCGCGAGGTCCATATCGCTTGGCAGTGACCAAACGGTGGCCGTCGCCTGATGTAAATATCCGGCAAGACACCGCGATTTTCGTCAACTTTCTCCGTGACTAGACGCAACATAATATTGTTCGTTCAGCTGCAATAAAAGACTGTCCTCACTAACAACGTAGGCCCAATATTCATTGCTTTTATCGCCAGATTACTTGTAGCACGCTCATTTCCCCGTGTCCCGCGTCACACGTGAACATGACCCGCTAACGGCGAAAAATGCGGCTTCGGCGCGTTTATCACCGTCGCGGTAAATATGCACGACGCCTCCACAAGGCGTCATAAAGGTATGTCAAGCAGTCGCGCACACAACGCTCTAGCGCGTCGTGCAGCACGAGAGAAAAAAAAGGCAATAACAATATGGAAACACGATGCTACTAGCGAAAAGTACGGTTGCTTAACTAGCAATATTTGAAATTTTGATACGGGAGGCCTGTCACACTGATAAAAAACATGGTGCACTGTGCATACTAATGACAAGCAATAATTTTGCGACGACATCAAGGATCCGGCAGTTGGGGTCGACGACGAGCTGAACGTTCATAGAATGGTAGACATGACGGTTGACATGCACCTCTTCGTTATCCTCGGGTGCCTGGATCCTTACGTGCGCGCCGTGTATTGCACCCAACACGCAGGGGAATCCGCCAAGGGCATTGAAGCTGGCCTGCACCTCGGCTAGCTGGTTCGGCGGGAGCCAGCTGGTAAATAGAAGGAGCACAAATAACTTGTGTTGCATTGTCATGTCATGTGGGATTACACTCGTACACATTAGGACACTAAGCAACACAGGAGCGTAGGCGCCACAGCCGCAATAGACAGTTTTAGCAGAGCATTCACGGTCCGCTCCGCGCAGACCGTCTGATCCAAACGATTTGTGCACATCTGCTCAGCGGAACGCTAGCGGGAACGCTAATGCACCTAAGTACAACGCTCATATCGGCGGCGGAACGAAGAACGCTGCCGACGCTCCACCACGAAGCCGTTTGAGCGAAGCGTTAGGGTGCGTCTACTGCTCGTTTTGTAGTTTTACAGCGACGCAGCGAGAGCGGGGCCAGCGTCTCTGGAAGACGTGCTTGTCAAATAAGCAAAATCAACGTAGTTCATGCAGCTAGAGGAGTGCGTGAAATGTTTTCGGACGGGAGCGTGAGCAGCACTCCGCTAAAACTATCTAATAAAGCTATAAACATCGCGAAGATATAAGGCGAAGCTTACTGTATCCAACCTGAGCAGTGGCGGACGAGAGCAAGAGCAACTCGCCGAACGGTGCGGCTTGGCCGTCGATTCGTGCACGTTGATGGTAGCCCCAGCCGTGATCAAAAGCCACCAGTGGCGAAGAATTTTTGACGACCTGGCATTTTTCCACAAAGTACTCTGCACAAGAGCTGAACAGTACTCCACAAGAGCTTAACAGTCTTTGGGCTTGAATTTTTGCCCACCTGGCCTTTTTCCACAAGGTACTGCACAAGAGCTGAACAGTCTTTGGGCTTAAATCATTGTCCACCTGGCCTTTCTCCACAAGGTACTGCACAAGCGCTGGCTGAACAGTCTTGGGGCCTACATCTTTGTCCACCTGGGCCCGCTTGCACAAACGCGAGCCTCAAAGTCTAGACTTAAATCCGAATGCCGTCTTATCGTAACCTAAACTAAGACTGGACTTCGAGGCCGCAGTAGTGCGCTTGCACGAACCGACAAGAATGAATTCCAGTCCAGAGTTAATGACGCCGGTAGGTACTTTTAGTACCTAGGCGGTAATTTTTGCCGCTGAGAGTGAATAAGATGGCGAACGTGCGGAACTTGGTCGCGAGGTCCATATCGCTTGGCAGTGACCAAACGGTGGCCGTCGCCTGATGTAAATATCCGGCAAGACACCGCGATTTTCGTCAACTTTCTCCGTGACTAGACGCAACATAATATTGTTCGTTCAGCTGCAATAAAAGACTGTCCTCACTAACAACGTAGGCCCAATATTCATTGCTTTTATCGCCAGATTACTTGTAGCACGCTCATTTCCCCGTGTCCCGCGTCACACGTGAACATGACCCGCTAACGGCGAAAAATGCGGCTTCGGCGCGTTTATCACCGTCGCGGTAAATATGCACGACGCCTCCACAAGGCGTCATAAAGGTATGTCAAGCAGTCGCGCACACAACGCTCTAGCGCGTCGTGCAGCACGAGAGAAAAAAAAGGCAATAACAATATGGAAACACGATGCTACTAGCGAAAAGTACGGTTGCTTAACTAGCAATATTTGAAATTTTGATACGGGAGGCCTGTCACACTGATAAAAAACATGGTGCACTGTGCATACTAATGACAAGCAATAATTTTGCGACGACATCAAGGATCCGGCAGTTGGGGTCGACGACGAGCTGAACGTTCATAGAATGGTAGACATGACGGTTGACATGCACCTCTTCGTTATCCTCGGGTGCCTGGATCCTTACGTGCGCGCCGTGTATTGCACCCAACACGCAGGGGAATCCGCCAAGGGCATTGAAGCTGGCCTGCACCTCGGCTAGCTGGTTCGGCGGGAGCCAGCTGGTAAATAGAAGGAGCACAAATAACTTGTGTTGCATTGCCATGTCATGTGGGATTACACTCGTACACATTAGGACACTAAGCAACACAGGAGCGTAGGCGCCACAGCCGCAATAGACAGTTTTAGCAGAGCATTCACGGTCCGCTCCGCGCAGACCGTCTGATCCAAACGATTTGTGCACATCTGCTCAGCGGAACGCTAGCGGGAACGCTAATGCACCTAAGTACAACGCTCATATCGGCGGCGGAACGAAGAACGCTGCCGACGCTCCACCACGAAGCCGTTTGAGCGAAGCGTTAGGGTGCGTCTACTGCTCGTTTTGTAGTTTTACAGCGACGCAGCGAGAGCGGGGCCAGCGTCTCTGGAAGACGTGCTTGTCAAATAAGCAAAATCAACGTAGTTCATGCAGCTAGAGGAGTGCGTGAAATGTTTTCGGACGGGAGCGTGAGCAGCACTCCGCTAAAACTATCTAATAAAGCTATAAACATCGCGAAGATATAAGGCGAAGCTTACTGTATCCAACCTGAGCAGTGGCGGACGAGAGCAAGAGCAACTCGCCGAACGGTGCGGCTTGGCCGTCGATTCGTGCACGTTGATGGTAGCCCCAGCCGTGATCAAAAGCCACCAGTGGCGAAGAATTTTTGACGACCTGGCATTTTTCCACAAAGTACTCTGCACAAGAGCTGAACAGTACTCCACAAGAGCTTAACAGTCTTTGGGCTTGAATTTTTGCCCACCTGGCCTTTTTCCACAAGGTACTGCACAAGAGCTGAACAGTCTTTGGGCTTAAATCATTGTCCACCTGGCCTTTCTCCACAAGGTACTGCACAAGCGCTGGCTGAACAGTCTTGGGGCCTACATCTTTGTCCACCTGGGCCCGCTTGCACAAACGCGAGCCTCAAAGTCTAGACTTAAATCCGAATGCCGTCTTATCGTAACCTAAACTAAGACTGGACTTCGAGGCCGCAGTAGTGCGCTTGCACGAACCGACAAGAATGAATTCCAGTCCAGAGTTAATGACGCCGGTAGGTACTTTTAGTACCTAGGCGGCTAATTTTTGCCGCTGAGAGCTGAATAAGATGGCGAACGTGCGGAACTTGGTCGCGAGGTCCATATCGCTTGGCAGTGACCAAACGGTGGCCGTCGCCTGATGTAAATATCCGGCAAGACACCGCGATTTTCGTCAACTTTCTCCGTGACTAGACGCAACATAATATTGTTTGTTCAGCTGCAATAAAAGACTGTCCTCACTAACAACGTAGGCCCAATATTCATTGCTTTTATCGCCAGATTACTTGTAGCACGCTCATTTCCCCGTGTCCCGCGTCACACGTGAACATGACCCGCTAACGGCGAAAAATGCGGCTTCGGCGCGTTTATCACCGTCGCGGTAAATATGCACGACGCCTCCACAAGGCGTCATAAAGGTATGTCAAGCAGTCGCGCACACAACGCTCTAGCGCGTCGTGCAGCACGAGAAAAAAAAGGCAATAACAATATGGAAACACGATGCTACTAGCGAAAAGTACGTTTGCTAACTAGCAATATTTGAAATTTTGATACGGGAGGCCTGTCACACTGATAAAAAACATGGTGCACTGTGCATACTAATGACAAGCAATAATTTTGCGACGACATCAAGGATCCGGCAGTTGGGGTCGACGACGAGCTGAACGTTCATAGAATGGTAGACATGACGGTTGACATGCACCTCTTCGTTATCCTCGGGTGCCTGGATCCTTACGTGCGCGCCGTGTATTGCACCCAACACGCAGGGGAATCCGCCAAGGGCATTGAAGCTGGCCTGCACCTCGGCTAGCTGGTTCGGCGGGAGCCAGCTGGTAAATAGAAGGAGCACAAATAACTTGTGTTGCATTGCCATGTCATGTGGGATTACACTCGTACACATTAGGACACTAAGCAACACAGGAGCGTAGGCGCCACAGCCGCAATAGACAGTTTTAGCAGAGCATTCACGGTCCGCTCCGCGCAGACCGTCTGATCCAAATTTGTGCACATCTGCTCAGCGGAACGCTAGCGGGAACGCTAATGCACCTAAGTACAACGCTCATATCGGCGGCGGAACGAAGAACGCTGCCGACGCTCCACCACGAAGCCGTTTGAGCGAAGCGTTAGGGTGCGTCTACTGCTCGTTTTGTAGTTTTACAGCGACGCAGCGAGAGCGGGGCCAGCGTCTCTGGAAGACGTGCTTGTCAAATAAGCAAAATCAACGTAGTTCATGCAGCTAGAGGAGTGCGTGAAATGTTTTCGGACGGGAGCGTGAGCAGCACTCCGCTAATACTATCTAATAAAGCTATAAACATCGCGAAGATATAAGGCGAAGCTTACTGTATCCAACCTGAGCAGTGGCGGACGAGAGCAAGAGCAACTCGCCGAACGGTGCGGCTTGGCCGTCGATTCGTGCACGTTGATGGTAGCCCCAGCCGTGATCAAAAGCCACCAGTGGCGAAGAATTTTTGACGACCTGGCATTTTTCCACAAAGTACTCTGCACAAGAGCTGAACAGTACTTCCACAAGAGCTTAACAGTCTTTGGGCTTGAATTTTTGCCCACCTGGCCTTTTTCCACAAGGTACTGCACAAGAGCTGAACAGTCTTTGGGCTTAAATCATTGTCCACCTGGCCTTTCTCCACAAGGTACTGCACAAGCGCTGGCTGAACAGTCTTGGGGCCTACATCTTTGTCCACCTGGGCCCGCTTGCACAAACGCGAGCCTCAAAGTCTATACTTAAATCCGAATGCCGTCTTATCGTAACCTAAACTAAGACTGGACTTCGAGGCCGCAGTAGTGCGCTTGCACGAACCGACAAGAATGAATTCCAGTCCAGAGTTTTTGACGCCGGTAGGTACTTTTAGTACCTAGGCGGTAATTTTTGCCGCTGAGGGTGAATAAGATGGCGAACGTGCGGAACTTGGTCGCGAGGTCCATATCGCTTGGCAGTGACCAAACGGTGGCCGTCGCCTGATGTAAATATCCGGCAAGACACCGCGATTTTCGTCAACTTTCTCCGTGACTAGACGCAACATAATATTGTTCGTTCAGCTGCAATAAAAGACTGTCCTCACTAACAACGTAGGCCCAATATTCATTGCTTTTATCGCCAGTTTACTTGTAGCACGCTCATTTCCCCGTGTCCCGCGTCACACGTGAACATGACCCGCTAACGGCGAAAAATGCGGCTTCGGCGCGTTTATCACCGTCGCGGTAAATATGCACGACGCCTCCACAAGGCGTCATAAAGGTATGTCAAGCAGTCGCGCACACAACGCTCTAGCGCGTCGTGCAGCACGAGAGAAAAAAAGGCAATAACAATATGGAAACACGATGCTACTAGCGAAAAGTACGGTTGCTTAACTAGCAATATTTGAAATTTTGATACGGGAGGCCTGTCACACTGATAAAAAACATGGTGCACTGTGCATACTAATGACAAGCAATAATTTTGCGACGACATCAAGGATCCGGCAGTTGGGGTCGACGACGAGCTGAACGTTCATAGAATGGTAGACATGACGGTTGACATGCACCTCTTCGTTATCCTCGGGTGCCTGGATCCTTACGTGCGCGCCGTGTATTGCACCCAACACGCAGGGTAATCCGCCAAGGGCATTGAAGCTGGCCTGCACCTCGGCTAGCTGGTTCGGCGGGAGCCAGCTGGTAAATAGAAGGAGCACAAATAACTTGTGTTGCATTGCCATGTCATGTGGGATTACACTCGTACACATTAGGACACTAAGCAACACAGGAGCGTAGGCGCCACAGCCGCAATAGACAGTTTTAGCAGAGCATTCACGGTCCGCTCCGCGCAGACCGTCTGATCCAAACGATTTGTGCACATCTGCTCAGCGGAACGCTAGCGGGAACGCTAATGCACCTAAGTACAACGCTCATATCGGCGGCGGAACGAAGAACGCTGCCGACGCTCCACCACGAAGCCGTTTGAGCGAAGCGTTAGGGTGCGTCTACTGCTCGTTTTGTAGTTTTACAGCGACGCAGCGAGAGCGGGGCCAGCGTCTCTGGAAGACGTGCTTGTCAAATAAGCAAAATCAACGTAGTTCATGCAGCTAGAGGAGTGCGTGAAATGTTTTCGGACGGGAGCGTGAGCAGCACTCCGCTAAAACTATCTAATAAAGCTATAAACATCGCGAAGATATAAGGCGAAGCTTACTGTATCCAACCTGAGCAGTGGCGGACGAGAGCAAGAGCAACTCGCCGAACGGTGCGGCTGGCCGTCGATTCGTGCACGTTGATGGTAGCCCCAGCCGTGATCAAAAGCCACCAGTGGCGAAGAATTTTTGACGACCTGGCATTTTTCCACAAAGTACTCTGCACAAGAGCTGAACAGTACTCCACAAGAGCTTAACAGTCTTTGGGCTTGAATTTTTGCCCACCTGGCCTTTTTCCACAAGGTACTGCACAAGAGCTGAACAGTCTTTGGGCTTAAATCATTGTCCACCTGGCCTTTCTCCACAAGGTACTGCACAAGCGCTGGCTGAACAGTCTTGGGGCCTACATCTTTGTCCACCTGGGCCCGCTTGCACAAACGCGAGCCTCAAAGTCTAGACTTAAATCCGAATGCCGTCTTATCGTAACTTAAACTAAGACTGGACTTCGAGGCCGCAGTAGTGCGCTTGCACGAACCGACAAGAATGAATTCCAGTCCAGAGTTAATGACGCCGGTAGGTACTTTTAGTACCTAGGCGCTAATTTTTGCCGCTGAGAGCGAATAAGATGGGGAACGTGCGGAACTTGGTCGCGAGGTCCATATCGCTTGGCAGTGACCAAACGGTGGCCGTCGCCTGATGTAAATATCCGGCAAGACACCGCGATTTTCGTCAACTTTCTCCGTGACTAGACGCAATATAATATTGTTTGTTCAGCTGCAATAAAAGACTGTCCTCACTAACAACGTAGGCCCAATATTCATTGCTTTTATCGCCAGATTACTTGCAGCACGCTCATTTCCCCGCGTCACACGTGAACATGACCCGCTAACGGCGAAAAATGCGGCTTCGGCGCGTTTATCACCGTCGCGGTAAATATGCACGACGCCTCCATAAGGCGTCATAAAGGTATGTCAAGCAGTCGCGCACACAACGCTCTAGCGCGTCGTGCAGCACGAGAGAAAAAAAAGGCAATAACAATATGGAAACACGATGCTACTAGCGAAAAGTACGGTTGCTTTCATGGCGTGTTCCATTTAACGCTACTGTTTCCTAATGAAATGCTTATTTTGCATGCGGGTAGGCCGCACTATATACAGATAGCGACTTGCTTATTTGCCGCGCTCTGTAAGCACACGTACAGCCAACATCTTGCGCACTCGGACAGCATAGCTCATTTGAAAGAAGAGCATATATGAAATACAGACATACACAGAAAAGGGAAAGATTATTTTGCACAGAAGAAAGTCCATCAAGCAAATAATACTGAACACGTCATTTAGAAAAAAGAAAAAAATGCTAATAAAATACAATGGCTGCACAAACGTGAAACATTCATAATTCAATGCTAACTAGCAATATTTGAAATTTTGATACGGGAGGCCTATCACACTGATAAAAAACATGGTGCACTGTGCATACTAATGACAAGCAATAATTTTGCGACGACATCAAGGATCCGGCAGTTGGGGTCGACGACGAGCTGAACGTTCATAGAATGGTAGACATGAAGGTTGACATGCGCCTCTTCGTTATCCTCGGGTGCCTGGATCCTTACGTGCGCGCCGTGTATTGCACCCAACACGCAGGGGAATCCGCCAAGGGCATTGAAGCTGGCCTGCACCTCGGCTAGCTGGTTCGGCGGGAGCCAGCTGGTAAATAGAAGGAGCACAAATAACTTGTGTCGTTGCATTGCGATGTCATGTGGGATTACACTCGTACACATTAGGACACTAAGCAACACAGGAGCGTAGGCGCCACAGCCGCAATAGACAGTTTTAGCAGAGCATTCACGGTCCGCTCCGCGCAGACCGTCTGATCCATTTGTGCACATCTGCTCAGCGGAACGCTAGCGGGAACGCTAATGCACCTAAGTACAACGCTCATATCGGCGGCGGAACGAAGAACGCTGCCGACGCTCCACCACGAAGCCGTTTGAGCGAAGCGTTAGGGTGCGTCTACTGCTCGTTTTGTAGTTTTACAGCGACGCAGCGAGAGCGGGGCCAGCGTCTCTGGAAGACGTGCTTGTCAAATAAGCAAAATCAACGTAGTTCATGCAGCATGCAACGTAGTTCATGCATGATGCTGCCATCTGAGGGAAACTTGGGGAAATGATTCCTTCCTGCACTAATTGTAGGTCGTCGCGCGACATGACTTTTTTCCGACACCGATGAGGCAAACTGTCGACATCTGAGGGAAACTTGAGAAATGATCCCTTCCTGCCTCAATTGTAGGTCGTCGCGTGACATGACTTTTTTCCGACACCGATGAGGCAAACTGTCGACATCTGAGGGAAACTTGAGAAATGATCCCTTCCTGCACTAATTGTAAGTCCACGCCGTGACATGACTTTTTTTCTGACACCGATGCTATGATGCTGCCATCTGAGGGAAACTTGGAGAAATGATTCTTCCTGAACTAATTGTAGGTCGTCGCGTGACATGACTTTTTTCCGACACCGATGAGGCAAACTGTCGACATCTGAGGGAAACTTTGGAATGATTCCTTCCTGCACTGATTTGTAGGACCTCGCCGTGACATGACTTTCTTCGGACACCGATGCTATAATGCTTCTATCTGAGGGAAACTTGAGAAATGATCCCTTCCTGCACTAATTGTAGGTCGTCGCGCGACATGACTTTTTTCCGACACCGATGAGGCAAACTGTCGACATCTGAGGGAAACTTGAGAAGTGATCCCTTCCTGCACTGATTTGTTGGACCTAGCCGTGACATGACTTTCTTCGGACACCGATGCTATAATGCTGCCATCTGAGGGAAACTTGAGAAATGATCCCTTCCTGCACTAATTGTAGGCCGTCGCGTGACATGACTTTTATCCGACACCGATGAGGCAAACTATCGACATCTGAGGGAAACTTGAGAAATAATCCCTTGCTGCACTAATTGTAAGTCCACGCCTTGACATGACTTTTTTTCCGACACCGATGCTATAATGCTGACATGTGAGGGAAACTTGAGAAATGATCCCTTCCTGCACTTATTGTAGGTCGTCGCCTGACATGACTTTTTTCCGACACCGATGAGGCAAACTGTCGACATCTGAGGGAAACTTGAGAAATGATCCCTTCCTGCACTAATAGTAGGTCGTCGCCTGACATGACTTTTTTCCGACACCGATGAGGCAAACTGTCGACATCTGAGGGAAACATGAGAAATGATCCCTTCCTGCCTCAATTGTAGGTCGTCGCGTGACATGACTTTTTTCCGACACCGATGAGGCAAACTGTCGACATCCGAGGGAAACTTTGGAATGATTCCTTCCTGCACTAATTGTAAGTCCACGCCGTGACATGCGCCGAAGCGGCGGGAGCAACTCCGAATACTGATCCTCTCTGTCGACGTGTTGCAACTCTACGAAGCCGTTAAGGTTCCGAAGCTCCACTCGTCGGGGTCGTGTCGTCTTCCGACGGCTTGCATCTTTTTCTGGCGATGCGCGTCGGTCTCCAAATGCTCCAGCTTATAACCGATTTTCTCGAACAGGACGATGCCGCAGAAGCGGCAAGACAGGTCCACCTCCTCGTCGTTATTCTCAGGAGCGGTCGATGTTGGCGGCGTCGAAGACATCGCTGATTCGGCCGGGAGCTTCTGGTATGCGTCCCTACCGGCTGCAAGCCGTCGGAGGACTTCTTCCCTCTGTAGCACCCGCTGATGCTTTTTACCCTTTATGTGAGAAATCGGGGCGTCCTCGTAGTTCATGGCGTCCAATCGGGAGCGCGAACACATCTTAACTTTGTCCTTCCGCGCCATGTCGTCTGCTAGCGGCGAGCGCTGCAGCGCGGAAGCGGCGGGAGCAACTCCGAATACTGATCCTCTCTGTCACGTGTTGCATCTCTACGAAGCCGTTAAGGTTCCGAAGCTCCACTCGTCGGGGTCGTCTCGTCTTCCGACGGCTTGCATCTTTTTCTGGCGATGCGCGTTGGTCTCCAAATGCTCCAGCTTATAACCGATTTTCTCGAACAGGACGATGCCGCAGAAGCGTCAAGACAGGTCCACCTCCTCGTCGTTATTCTCAGGAGCGGTCGATGTTGGCGGCGTCGAAGACATCGCTGATTCGGCCGGGAGCTTCTGGTATGCGTCCCCACCGGCTGCAAGCCGTCGGAGGACTTCTTCCCTCTGTAGAACCCGCTGATGCTTTTTACCCTTTTTGTGAGAAATCGGGGCGTCCTCGTAGTTCATGGCGTCCAATCGGGAGCGCGAACACATCTTAACTTTGTCCTTCCGCGCCATGTCGTCTGCTAGCGGCGAGCGCTGCAGCGCGGAAGCGGCGGGAGCAACTCCGAATACTGATCCTCTCTGTCACGTGTTGCATCTCTACGAAGCCGTTAAGGTTCCGAAGCTCCACTCGTCGGGGTCGTCTCGTCTTCCGACGGCTTGCATCTTTTTCTGGCGATGCGCGTTGGTCTCCAAATGCTCCAGCTTATAACCGATTTTCTCGAACAGGACGATGCCGCAGAAGCGTCAAGACAGGTCCACCTCCTCGTCGTTATTCTCAGGAGCGGTCGATGTTGGCGGCGTCGAAGACATCGCTGATTCGGCCGGGAGCTTCTGGTATGCGTCCCCACCGGCTGCAAGCCGTCGGAGGACTTCTTCCCTCTGTAGAACCCGCTGATGCTTTTTACCCTTTTTGTGAGAAATCGGGGCGTCCTCGTAGTTCATGGCGTCCAATCGGGAGCGCGAACACATCTTAACTTTGTCCTTCCGCGCCATGTCGTCCGCTAGCGGCGAGCGCTGCAGCGCGGAAGCGGCGGGAGCAACTACGAATACTGCTCCTCTCTGTCACGTGTTGCATCTCTACGAAGCCATTAAGGTTCCGAAGCTCCACTCGTCGGGGCCGTCTCGTCTTCCGACGGCTTGCATCTTTTTCTGGCGATGCGTGTCGGTCTCCAAATGCTCCAGCTTGTAACCGAATTTCTCGAACAAGACGATGCCGCAGAAGCGGCAAGACAGGTCCACCTCCTCGTAGTTATTCTCAGGAGCGGTCGATGTTGGCGGCGTCGAAGACATCGCTGATTCGGCCGGGAGCTTCTGGTATGCGTCCCCACCGGCTGCAAGCCGTCGGAGGACTTCTTCCCTCTGTAGCACCCGCTGATGCTTTTTACCCTTTTTGTGAGAAATCGGGGCGTCCTCGTAGTTCATGGCGTCCAATCGGGAGCGCGAACACATCTTAACTTTGTCCTTCCGCGCCATGTCGTCTGCTAGCGGCGAGCGCTGCAGCGCGGAAGCGGCGGGAGCAACTACGAATACTGCTCCTCTCTGTCACGTGTTGCATCTCTACGAAGCCATTAAGGTTCCGAAGCTCCACTCGTCGGGGCCGTCTCGTCTTCCGACGGCTTGCATCTTTTTCTGGCGATGCGTGTCGGTCTCCAAATGCTCCAGCTTGTAACCGAATTTCTCGAACAAGACGATGCCGCAGAAGCGGCAAGACAGGTCCACCTCCTCGTAGTTATTCTCAGGAGCGGTCGATGTTGGCGGCGTCGAAGACATCGCTGATTCGGCCGGGAGCTTCTGGTATGCGTCCCCACCGGCTGCAAGCCGTCGGAGGACTTCTTCCCTCTGTAGCACCCGCTGATGCTTTTTTTACCCTTTTTGTGAGAAATCGGGGCGTCCTCGTAGTTCATGGCGTCCAATCGGGAGCGCGAACACATCTTAACTTTGTCCTTCCGCGCCATGTCGTCTGCTAGCGACGAGCGCTGCAGCGCGGAAGCGGCGGGAGCAACTCCGAATACTGATCCTCTCTGTCGACGTGTTGCAACTCTACGAAGCCGTTAAGGTTCCGAAGCTCCACTCGTCGGGGTCGTCTCGTCTTCCGACGGCTTGCATCTTTTTCTGGCGATGCGCGTCGCTCTCCAAATGCTCCAGCTTATAACCGATTTTCTCGAACAGGACGATGCCGCAGAAGCGGCAAGACAGGTAAACCTCCTCGTCGTTATTCTCAGGAGCGGTCGATGTTGGCGGCGTCGAAGACATTGCTGATTCGGCCGGGAGCTTCTGGTATGCGTCCCTACCGGCTGCAAGCCGTCGGAGGACTTCTTCCCTATGTAGCACCCGTTGATGCTTTTTACCCTTTTTGTGAGAAATCGGGGCGTCCTCGTAGTTCATGGCGTCCAATCGGGAGCGCGAAAACATCTTAACTTTGTCCTTCCGCGCCATGTCGTCTGCTAGCGGCGAGCGCTGCAGCGCGGAAGCGGCGGGAGCAACTCCGAATACTGATCCTCTCTGTCGACGTGTTGCAACTCTACGAAGCCGTTAAGGTTCCGAAGCTCCACTCGTCGGGGTCGTCTCGTCTTCCGACGGCTTGCATCTTTTTCTGGCGATGCGCGTCGCTCTCCAAATGCTCCAGCTTATAACCGATTTTCTCGAACAGGACGATGCCGCAGAAGCGGCAAGACAGGTAAACCTCCTCGTCGTTATTCTCAGGAGCGGTCGATGTTGGCGGCGTCGAAGACATCGCTGATTCGGCCGGGAGCTTCTGGTATGCGTCCCCACCGGCTGCAAGCCGTCGGAGGACTTCTTCCCTCTGTAGCACCCGCTGATGCTTTTTACCCTTTTTGTGAGAAATCGGGGCGTCCTCGTAGTTCATGGCGTCCAATCGGGAGCGCGAACACATCTTAAATTTGTCCTTCCGCGCCATGTCGTCTGCTAGCGGCGAGCGCTGCAGCGCGGAAGCGGCGGGAGCAACTCCGAATACTGATCCTCTCTGTCGACGTGTTGCAACTCTACGTTAGTCGCATTTATTAATATTTTATAACTTACGGACGCAGTGTTCTCGCTGGGCGTGCCGCATCGCAGTGTTCATACCTACGCTCATGTGGCTCGCGCTTCTGCGGCTCAAGCTCCATTGCAACGCGATGAATGACCTTGCGAGACATGGCGTAGCAGAGCTTTCGCTCTAAAACGAAGCAAAATCACCTAAAAAACGGGCAAGTTTGCACTCGCTAGTGCAAAGCTTAGGCACAGCGAAACTGTCGATGCTCAAGTCTTCTTGGCTGCTACTGCTAGGTCTAAACTTGGTTTAACTTGCCGTTAATCATTTGCCGTTATTCGTTTTTGCCGTTCATTTGCCGTTATCAGTGCCGTTATCCGTTTTGAATTCCACCTCTCTCGTAATGGGGAGGCCGCGTCTAATGTGCACTCCCGGTGACCATTGCATTCTCGTCTCTGCTCTTGCCGTCGCTCTACATAGGCGCCTTGCTCCTGGGGAGTCCGTTCTATACGCGGGATCCCCATTCGGTGTCACCTCTGTGTCGTGTGCTAAACAGCTTCGCTGGGTATCTGCCTTCACAGCGTGGAATGGCACCTGATTTTTGCCTTGCTTTTTTTTTTTTTTTTCAGCGCACTTCCGCTGCTGCGCTGAATGTTCTCGTGCTCGAGCTGTCCCGTTTGTCTCGTTATAAGCAGCGAGCGATTTTGCGCCCTGTGCACAAGAACACCTGCACAAAAACACCTGACTTTACGGAAGCGTTTAGGTGCCGCCGTATTGGGCTCATAACGCTTCTGTTTTCTGTCTGTAACAACGAAGTTTACGGTACTATAGTCCATTCGCAAGCATGAAAAGAGTTGTGTTCAGCGTTTCATGACCATGTTACGTGACTTGATTATCATAAAAAAAAGAAATTGTTTGTGTAACAATCCAAGATGGCAGCACACCTGAATCGAATATAAAATCGTCTATAGGTCAGTGCAACACGAACACTGAAGCAGACACAAGCGGATCACAGAGCATGATCGCGCGCTGGAACACGGTAGAAAATGACATCGTTTCGTTGTCGGCGCGCGTGACTGCAAGACGTGGGAACAAGCCAATGAAAAGGAAGTACATTTCTTTTGCGTAAACTTGAACACGCAGACGTTCGGTTTGTGTTTATAATTTCGCAAAACTTTAATTCGTCTATTGAAGCAAGAGGTTACACTAATAAGAGATGTTGCCTTGAATAATTCTTGAAGTCACGTGTCACTGTGAGCGACGTCACTGCACAGACAAGTACGCCAACATTTTTGGCTTGAAGCGCGGCGCCCGCGAGGGGAAAGGCAAACGGCGTTCGGTGTGAAACGCTTCAGCTGCGCTTGTCAGCTCAATATTCATTATTGCTAGGCCTGTTGAGGGGTCCTTTAGCGGGCGCGTTTAAGGGTGTACAAAGGGCATCTGTCGCAAATTACGCATAATATGAGTGTAAGGGTGAACGAGTGTTTTTTTAGGAATGCAGTAAATATGATGACGATGTCGTAAATTGCTTTTCCAGATGTGTGTTTTTAACTGTGGCGACGACCGCGCATTTAAGCACAATGCTCAGGCGCTCACCGTTCCTAGCGGTGCCCTCGAATTCGTGGCTATAAATACTGTTTGAGTATCTGCTATTACGTCGCGCGAATTGGGCTGCAACTAGTGGGAAAATTATGCTGAGGCCATTGACGACGATTGTCATTGGGGGCTTCCCGGCGTTCCTTCGTGGCAGCCGCGAAGGGTGAACTCGTCAACGCCGTCAGCCTTGGAACGAACGCTCGCCTGGCAGCTGCATTGTCCTCGATGGCCTTCAGCGAGACGAACGAGCGAATTCACCAATCTCCCCGGTGGCTCCTCTTTCTCGCCTTCCCTCGATGAGCAAGCGACGTCCGGTCTTGGCAACCCGATGATAGCACGCGCTCTTTCCCTCGGTGCGTTTCCTCGCATTTCTCTTTAAAAGCTATTCGCTTTGAAAGTGAGTAACAAGCTGTGCTACTTGACATCTGTTTGCTGTCGTGTGTGCGCTTTTCTTTAATGTTTTACTAGCGTGCTCGTACGTTAACGAGCTGCGTTTTTATGTCGTAGCCAGAGCAGTATTTCCGGTTGCGTTGGAGTTCCAGTGTGATCGGGCAGCTCGTCAGGCCTGTTCCCCAGCGTTGAACCTCTGCTCATTCGGCCAGGTATCTCGACCCAGCGGAAGACTGGAACACTGTGTCCTTTCCAGCCAAGTCTGGCATATTCGTGTTGGCGCGAGAGCGCAGTCCTCTACTTGGCGGCAGCTGAACTGCACGGTCCTCGCAGACAATAATAATGTTCAGACGTTTCTGTGGCCGCTGTCCCACATTTCTACCGCACTTGCAGTATTTAAAAGAAAAAGTTGCAGATGCAACCTAAAAATTAAGCAGCACCATAAAAGATGACAAAAACACAAATAGAAATACACTACAGTTAATTTATAAAAGAGGAATAGAGAGAATTGTAACGTACGCTTCACCCGCTTGTTATACAAAAAAGTTTTTATAAAGAAACTGAAAGCAGTTCAAAGACTACCACTAATAATGCTATCTAAATCGTTCAAAACAACATCAAGCTTTTTTACCTAATAGTCTATCAAAAATCCCCACCTGTATATTTAATTCTTGAAAAAGAAAACGAACATAAAACACTTAACGAAGGGAAACAACTTCGCTTGTAACAATAAATCACATAGTCAAAATCAAATAATGCGGAAATATGACCAGTGGCATAACCACCCATCTAAAAAAATCAGTATACCTTTTGTACACACCGAGCGACACGTAGACTATAGAAATTATACAGACGGATCAAACAAAGAAAGAACAAGAAACTGGTGCAAATTTATAATACTAAAAAATTAAAATAAAATACAAAGCCAAAGAAAATACAGACTACCAGGATACACTTTTCCAGTTGTGATGCAGACGTTTAAGCCATTTTAAAAGTAATAAAACACGTCACATCCTCACAAAAACAGTTCAGATATCAACAGATCACAGACAGCTTATCAGCACCTCAAGCTTTAAAAAATCCAAATAATTCAAATCCAATGATATGCAAAATAAAAAAATACATTAGATCTGTCAAAGGAATTTAACATAAAATTAACATACGTAAAAGGCCACAGTGGAATATTAGGAAATACGTTAGCCGATGAACTAGCAAAAGAAGCCACAAAAAAAGGCAAAGAAACATTTATCCTAACATCAAAAGCATTTAAATCAAAACAATTTGCAAGCAAATTTATGTATAGAATGGAACAAAATATCGAATAAAAAAGGAACAAATAGTTATACGTGTAAATGGATATAGAATGTGAATCATATCCCCAAACACTTCCCAACGAATTTCTATCCCAGGCACTGGGTATGGGAGGTTCCCCTTTTATTTTCACGATTTAACATAACATCAGACCCAAAATGTTAATGCGGGAAAATCATTGAAAGTTTCACCTGGAAGATTGCTGAATTGCAACTAAACAAAATGAACATATAAAAAATTAGGAGAAAACTTAAAAAATAGAAAACGAGAAATTATTCAGACTAAAGAAACAATGACAATTCTAGAAGAAATAGTAAAGAAAATCAACGAGAACACTATACAGTGCTAAACCAATACAAATTTAACTAAAATAGTGAAAGCAAAATGAAAACATCTTCGAACATATTCCAACACGGTTATGAGGAAGAAAATGGTGCATAAAAACCATATTGGTGAGGATTCCTCATGCACTGTTTCTTGTCAAACCGTCAATATCACCACAACAAAACAAGGAAAGAACAGATATACACACAATAACGCAATGGCTACAACTATCAAAAGCAAAGAGCTTAAAGCTTAACAGCGTCACAGAAGTAAGCAATGGACCAAACAACTACCACAAGAATTAACAACGGACCTAACAAGACATGCTGGATCCAACAAGAATCGAAGATCTTCCAACACGAAAAGCAATTAACATCTAAGAAAAACTTAAGAATCTCCTCAAGACGGAGGAAAAAAAGATAATTTAATCTATTCTTTATTTATGTGTTGTTTAATAAACGCCCGCTGTTTGCTGAGCATGTCCTCTTGGCGGTAGATGCTGATAGTAGCGTTCTCTTTCTCTATATCACACTTTCTCACCCACACCTTTGCTATAACTTTACTTTCTCCTCACCTACCCCCCCCCCTTTTTTTTTCTATTCCTTAGTCCAATCTCACCCATCTTCCTACCCAATCCTTTTATTTCCTATTTCTAACCTGCGATACTTTAGTGGTGCAGGTGGGGTACACTTAACCCCTTTTCACGTTCTGTTCCTTTCCTACAATAGAATAAGTTTAATGTACGTAAGAGGACATAGTGGTAATGTGGGCGATGAGATAGCCGATGAATTGGCAAAAAAAGTCATAAAATATGGAAAGGAAATAACCCTTCCTATTTCAAAAAAATCTTAATAGAATTACACAAAAAATCTATCAAAAGTGGAATCAGTTATGGGAAAATTACAAAACGATACATAAAAGTTACATTCACAATTGGATGAAAAATATTAACCAGATTCCACGTGAATTCATAGCAAACCATCAAATGTCACAAATATTACCAGGACATGGACGGTTTCCTCATTACCTGTTCAGGTTCAGGATAAGAAGACATATAACTTGCCCCTGTAATTTAGAAGTAGATTCACTACTCTAAATTACAGGGTATCACAGGGTAAATTACAGGGTAAATTACAGTAGATCACTACTTTAATAACTGTAAATTAACAGAAAAATATCGCATAAAATTGAAAAAGTACCTTACGCATCTAACTCAAAATAGATACGGACTACTAAATGACTGAGCGGCTGTGGCCATGCTCGGGCAAATGCTGGATATGATAACTAATAAGGTATAAAATAAATTAGATGAATTGGAAAATAGGAAAAAAATTCCCAGGTACGATTTCGTCAACCGATAGCCACAAACAAAGGAGTTACAAAAAGCAGGCGCTTAATGGTGCTAAGGAGGAGAAGTAAAAAAGCCCACCACTCCTCTACATCTTGAACAAAGGAGTCATAAATGCAGGCACATAATGTCTCTAAGGAGGAGAAACTAAAAGTCCACCACTCACTCCACTCTCGATACGTCTCGAATTTAAAGATGAACCCTCTAAATAAAAAACATTTATCAATTAAAAAACACCAACAATGGTGGCCCCGAGAAATTCTGGAAGTTCGACATACCAGAGCAGAAAAAAAGACGGAGATGTAGCCAAGTGCCATGCATTTTGGCTAAAGCCATTAAAGTGGCTTCACAATAAAGTGCCTTCCAAATGGCACAATCAGAAGGCTCATTAGTCCTAAACATAGGACATACTGCCTTGCATACTGCCTGGCCATACACATATTATGTTTTCAATCTCTAAAAAAAAGTTGAAAAAGAAAGTATATGAAGGAATCCAGAAAACAAAAAAAAAAGAATAAATGAAATGAAAAAAAGGAGAAAAAGAGGGGAACAAAAGAAAAAAAAAACAAAACGAAAAAGAAAGAAGGAAGAAAAAAAAGAAAAAATGGCATGTATTCCACCCTAATATTGGTGTTTATTAGGAACTTATAGTATCATTCTCAACAGTTATGTAAACAAATGTATACAGTCAGCATCAAATGCACGAGCCTCAGCAGGGGTGAGGAAACCGTAATATGTTTTTTTTTTCAAGAAAGTCATTATTACAATACTTCTGAAGAGATTCTGAAGCCCTAGTCTACGCAGATACTGAAGCCCTGGTCTTCGAGAAGAATCATCTCCCGGAATAGAGGCCAAGGGGACAGGCTCAGCAAACAGCGGGCATTTATTGACACACCATGTCCTATATTCTTTTTTATTTAAATTCGACAGCCTGCGATACTTCAGTGCAGCAGGCAGGGCTCAACTCTTTATTTTCTTTTTTACTAGCCCACCACCATTTTCTGTTCCCTTCCTGCCAAGTGTGGCCTTCACGTCGATGATGTGAGAGTGCAGTGCTCTACTTGGCAGCAGCTGAACTGCAGCGTTCGCGCAGGCAATAACATAGTTGAAACATTTCTGTGGCCCCTTTCGAAAAAGCACGTGCTTATTCTAGGAGAGCAACACAGGAGCTGTGTTCGTAAATGCTTCTACTGTGTGGCCACGAGTCGAAATTAGGTGACGGCATGACTTACCTCTTCAAGCTGGAACGCCTTGTTAAATAGTCATGTTACGTTGCCAGTGGAATCGAGGCATGAGATGCGCTTCTGTGCGTCTCCACGAGGCTTACCAATGGCTTCTCAATGTATGGCACCGAATTCTTCAACCCTGCCCTCTGTCTTCATCTACCCTATATAGCAAGTAATTAAGTCGCGCTAAGACGGTAGGTTATGTTCTGGATGATGCCACTGATGCCATTACTATAATTATTAGCCGAGTGGTGATGTGCTCGATCGATGCCGCCGTGTGTCTTCTCATGTATTGCTGTTACCCTCAGCTGATGAGTTTCTAAACAGCAGATGTTCGCTATGCCCTCGTATTGCAGCAGAATGATAATATTATTATTCAGTACATTTGGGGGCGTTGAAATTACTCAATAACGCCGAATCCACCGAGGTCGCATTAATGGGAGTCGAATGTGTATAGTTGAGAAAAAAAAGCATTCCTGGCGACTGTAGTATTCGTATTTGAGCAAGTCCACATGTTAACAAAGAACATTTATATCCGCATTTAGGCCGGGGACCAGCATTTGATAAAAGGTCGGCCACCGACCAAATTTTTAAATTTTGAAATACTTTGTTGTTTTTGAAGCGTAAGCTGAATATGTATATATATATATATATATATATATATATATATATATATATATATATATATGTGTGTGTGTATATATATATGTATATATATATATCGCGGAAGGTGCCTGAAGTATCATAAGAAATATAGCTCTGACATCGGTGTCTGGTGGTGTGACAGTATTACTCGACACAGTATGTGAGCGCAAAACCACGCCCACAATACATAAGAAACGGACACGGAACAAGCGCTATAGTTCTCCGTCAATGTTTATGATTACCTGTTGTGCGAGTACCCATGAACTGAGGGAGTACTAAGTCAAGTATGCACTAATTAGGCCCTCAGCTAGCCATTTTAAGTGGCAGTATTTGCGTGGTCATGGAGCTCTATACTCGGAATACAGGGCATAAATGCTTCCGAAAGAAACTTTGCAACTTTTTGCATGGTTAGCCGTAGCGCCAATGCGTTATAAATCAAGAGATATAAAGTATCGCCGAAGTACTTTATAACAGATAAGTTGGTAAAGTACACAAGTGCCATCTGCCAGGCCAATCTGGATGAATAACGTGCTGTAAAAGCTCCGAAAACTCCACCGAAGCGAGCAATTCTCAATGCAGTTTATTGCGTGAAGGTAGCCAGGAAAAGGCGGAGCACACGACACGTCGACAATTAAATTGCTATACTATGTCTTCTGAATACGAAACTAAATCAACGTTCCCAGCACGAACATCGTTTCACCCCGGACCGCCCGACGGAAGGTTCGGAAACATCCTCACGGACATTGCGAAGAGCATGAGGTCGTGTAGGCAACTTTGAGATCATCATCATCCTATATTTATGTCCACTGCAGGGTGAAGGCCTCTCCCTACGATCTCCAATTACCCCTGTCTTGCGCTGGCTGATTCCAACTTGTGCCTGCAAATTTCTTAACTTCTCCACCTAGTTTTCTGCCATCCTCGACTGCGCGTTGGTATACCCATTCTGTAACTAATGGTCCTTCGGTTATCCATCGTACGCATTACATCGCCTGCTCATCTTAAGATAAAAACTTGCAATTACGTGTCCATCTGTTTTCTATGGGGAAACGAAATAAAAAATGAAGTGAAATGAAATGAAAAATGAATGAAATGAAAAAAATGGATGAAGCGCGTCTATCGTATTCGCGTATCGTCGTCCCAGCTGTAGTCCATTTACTGGCGCCTCCGAAAGTTATTGCTCTTTCCGACCCCTTACGACCCTTCCATGAAACCCGCCTGGACAAATACCAACCAAGGCCATACTGTCCTGCAAAAAACTACTAGAGGGAGCTTTGGCGCTAGACAGTCCACGGAAGCTGCAAGCATGTCGACTCAGTCAGCATGGGGAATGATGGATCTCACTAAACTTCGTACTTCTAGCCTAACGATTAAATCACTTTTCCAATAGAGCCTCTTCAACGAAACAGTGGCTTATACATGTCACAGTTTCCCCATTATTATGCATTTCCACCGAGATGTATTGCCCTCTGTGTTCATAAATATATTATTGCTTCAAAGTGAGGACAATAAAGGCAAGTAAAGCCTTGTAGATAAGAGCGTTTGAATGCACAAGCACAGATATCAATTCGACTATTATTCTCATGGTAGTTGAGCAATCGCAGCGCATTAATTTCTGTCGAAAACTGAATAATCAATGCTACTGATGGTGGCTCTCATGCCGCAACACTGCAAAGCTTTTATGAGGAAATAGCAGCAGTGCTTCGCGCAGATTCTTCTTGCCTGCCAAATAACTTGGCCTATTTCGAAGGCAGGACCTTCTACTTAGATTGCTGCCATCGTTGGTGAACTTAGCAGTGCAGGGTTTCCTGAACCGCGCCCGGAAGCTGCCAAGGTCACTTGCGTTTTCTGTAGCAAGCCATCAAAGGCTGATTTCAGGTCTTCGTTGTACGGAAACGACAAGTTTAATGCGTTCATCAGCCAGTCCTACTATAGGACACTTCTGCTATAATGCTATGGAGATCAGGAATGAGCCAGCCAGATCAGAACCACCGTTGATACGGATGGTCAGTTGTACGGCCACATTCCTGTCTATTATGCGTATCGACGCGCTAGACACAGAAGAAAAATGTTGCGTTATGAAATGTATTACACGTGTGTGTTCAATGATACGTATTGGACGAAATAGGGTGATTGATGTCCTTCACCTCCAGCTGCATGCGGCTACGTTAGGCATGATTACGTTGTTGTTTTTGTCTAGTGTTTCTTTTTTTCCCGTTAGGCAGGCCCTCCTTGAAATAAAAAGAAAGAATGCAGTGTTCTTACTGTTGTAATAAAAGGGGCCTTCACCAGGTCTGCAGGCCACTTCGAACAGACAAGTGCGGTGCTTGGTTATTTGCACTTTTGTGTGCTCCGTGCCAACCAGTCACATTGCGGATCTCAAGAAGTTTCTTCAAAAAGTCACTCTGTTTCTGAGTCAGCGAAGCGACCCAGTAAGCTACGGTCAGTCGCGAAAGTTCATATTTTTCTTCCATAAAGGATTTATTCGATCACTGTAGGGCCCCAAAAAAATGTATCAGATAGAAAGTTTGAACTCGAGACCATGTGCCAGGCTTCGGCGACAATTCAGGTTTCTGGCCAAGTCCAGTGTCCCGTAAGCTTTTGTGACCAAATTGTACAACCAAACATGGCTAGCACGAGCACCATTGCATTCCGCCCCTAGCATCAGAATTCAGGCGGCGCGGCTGGAATTGAACCCGCTACACCCAACTAAGCCAATGAGCTGCCGTGGTGAGTAAAGCATACCTGCCAACTCTCCCGAATTGTCCGGGAGCCTCCCGATTTTTTCTCGCATCCCCCGATTGTACGGACGCGACCTCAAATCTCCCGAAAAGTGGCCGTCACTTTTTTCTTTTTTACGGCCTGTAATATAACCATGCGGAAACGCGGCGTGGGAGCAGTTCGTCACCCGCATGCACCGTGAATCCTGGTAGCGGCCGCCGGCACCACTATGGTGGCTACCACGACGAACGCGAGCAGCCGACGGGCGCTGCCATATGGGGTTTTCCGCATTGGCTCGTCTCAGGCTGGGTCGGGTGCTTTTAGCAATCCAGTCGTTATATGACCGTGAGTGCTTTGTCAGGTTGTCTAGTGAAGTGTGAATGCCGAAGTACACTTTGTTCCCCTGAGTTTCCCAGTTGGAACGATCTATGGCACTTTCGAAAGCGAAGAATAAGTATCGTATTTTCCGGCATATAACTCGCACCTTTGAATAAGACGCACCCCACTCAAAACAGCAGTGACGTTTCACTCGGTGAACGCGGTTCACGCGCAAGCGTATGAGTACTATAGGTACATTTCTGGCGTCGTGGCTGCCATGATCTGCTGTACATAGTCCAAGGGCGATAACATCGTCCCCGCGTGCCGTATGCTGTATGACTGTGAGCCGAATCGCGCACAAGGGAGGAAAGCGGGAAGGCGCGCTAGCGCGGAAGGTAGGGGGGGGGGGGCGGCTTGTACTCGGGTAGAAACTGCGCAGTTCGCACAGCGGCGCGTGCTATATCTTGATAGCGATCTGCAGATGCGACGAATTCGGGGTCGTTCGACTCGCGGCCGTCCTGCCGCCGCTTGCGTTGCTGCTCCTTCCTTCTCGCACGGCGCTCGGGAACTCGATCGCGCAAAGAACCCGGCACCTCGACATCGCGCACAGAAGCCGGAGCAGTTAAGTCAAGCGCGCTTCATGTGACTATCACATCGAATCCGATTTTGACGGCAGTTTTTCCAGAAAAAAAAACGTACATATGTCGTACCGTTCTATTAGACGCATCGACGAAAAATTCAGAAAAAAACGCGTATACACCGGAAAATACGATACTTGCAACTATTTCTGAGATCATACACGACTGAGTTTCTGTGCTTTGTGAATTTGCGGAGTCGTGACAAGTATGGACTCTCTACCACGTGCGCCATTTCGCACAGCGGCAAAATTGTTTTTTTTTTGGGGGGGGGGGGGTGAAAGCTTTTTTGACCCCCCCCCCCCTCGCGTGGCAGTGTCCCGAATTTTCATGTTGCGAGGTTGGCAGGTATGGTACAGTAGTTTTGTTTTACAAAACAGCCAACAATACGCAATTTGGGAGCCAGATTCGAATGTGAACAAAGGAGCAGCGGAAATATTTTTTTTCTCGAATAGTCACGACAAACACAGCGCCCACCGTGTGCCTTTTTTGTCAACACGGGCACCGGTGAATCACAGCTCACCTGAGCAAAAGGCTGGAGTCTCTTCAGGATGCCATTCAACCTTGCAGGAGACAACTTGGCATGCACGTGCCACAACAAGCGCATCAAATGCTTCGCAGTGCCCCTTGTAGTCTGGAAAAGATGGTACGCAAAAAGCGAATAAAAAATTAAGGGCGTTCAAGCATTCGAAATTTTGAATGCGAATCGAATTGTCTTTGATTTGTATTCGACTTGCCAATTCGGTATGTTCGAACATTCCTTTCAGTTCGATATTGCAGGATCAGAGACAGAGAAGAAGAGACGCAGGGAGGTCACCCAGGGCCACTATCTGATACGCGTTCGAAAAGCCAACATTCAGTTTCGCCTCACGCGAGTGGTCTAGGTTGGCCCAGGCCGCTATATCGGCGCTAGGACAATCACATGAAACGAACGTCGGTTTTTCGAACGCGTACAAGATAGCGGCCCAGGTTGCACCGGGTCTGCTACCCTCTCCATATTCTACGATAGGGAGGCCTATTTGTGCATATAGG
Source organism: Dermacentor silvarum (assembly GCF_013339745.2). NCBI lineage: Eukaryota > Metazoa > Arthropoda > Arachnida > Ixodida > Ixodidae > Dermacentor > Dermacentor silvarum. The sequence continues at coordinate 399,007,999 of NC_051154.1, read as the reverse complement.
CCAATTGCAAATGATTGTTCTAAATGATACTGCGGCAGGGCAACCGCGGTTGCTGTACAGAGGCATCACTTCGTGAGCGAAAGCACCAGCAGCTGTCGTCCTCTCAATAATTTCTCGTCATTCAATACAGTTCCCTCGTGTCTAGTCAACGTAAAAAATTTGTTTCCTCTATTTATGATATGCAATCGGCTATTCGGAAAACCTGACCCTGTCAGCATACCTTCAGAAACGATCTGCGGTGATTTAGCATTACTAGTATAACAGCGTTGCAAGTACAAAATCATGTAAACGAGTCCATCTTCTCTTTACCTATCGGACACTACGGGGCCTTCATATTTCTAATTATTTAGAAATTATCGGCATTCGATTTGAAATCCATAGGTCATTTTTGTCGAGAATTCGAATTTGATATTTGATTCTATTAGAAAATTTCGCTATTCGAACAGTCGCCTTGTAAATTTGTTGATCAGCATATATGTGTTTAAATGGCACTTATCCAAGGCGCCGGCTGCTCCCCTACACAGATATGCGATTAAAAGAAGTTCGCATATACAGTTGACAGTTGGCAAGAACTTTATTAAAAGGTCCTGAGGAAAAAGATTGGGGGAGCCGAAGGCACCCCAATCAAGTTGGTGGCTCCGCCCATGACGGAACCGGGAGCTGGTGACTCTCGGCGACGTCGCGGGCCCTCTGGACGGCCTGTCGTTGATGCGTAAAGTCCGCGCTTTGCAGTAGGGCGTCCCACTTGGACTTGTCGTGAAGATCAGAGCCCGCGTTGGACGGGCACAGCCAGAGCATATGATCGAAAGAGCAGAAGTCGTGCCCACATTTGGAGCACGATTGCGGGAAGTTAGAATCTATCCGATTGAGCGCTCTGGGGGTGAGGTACGATCTCGTCTGTAAGAGCCTGAACGTGACACACTGAGCCCTGTTTAATTTTGGGTGAGGGGGAGGGAATTTCCTTCTGCTCAGTCTGTAGTGGGATGTGATCTCGTTAAAGGTGATAAGAGGGTCTTTAGGTATGGTCCCTAGAATATTGGCTAGTCTGCCGTCCGCCGACGGGATTGAGGACTGTTTCCGAATGACGGTGGCGGTGGCGCTGCGAGCAGTCCTCATGCTAGGGCGCGGCGCTCGGCCGCCCGGCTGCATGTGGGCGAAGCGCGCTCGCATTCGGCGTAGTTTAGCCATATTTATTTATTAATGATTTTGTGTCGCATTAAAGCAACATTTGTTACGGCTGTGATGAGATGTTTTAGCCGCGTAACGTGGCATTCATTCGCGAAGACTTTTTGCTGAGCCGCATCGCAAGCATGCCTGTGGAGTGAGGATACGACTATTCTACCTTGCTCGCTGACTGCCTCAGAGCCAAATGAAAATAAAAAAAATGACAACTTTGCTTAGATAATTTTTTTAGCACAAGCAACAATGAAATACTAGAAAGCCCTTTCCTCTGAACGCAAAGCGACTGCTCAGCCTTGAACAGGTTGAGCACTGACTTTATTTATTCATGCTGTACTGCCAACTGCCATTTGGTAGTTATGGCCGGAGTGGTTGAAAGTAAAAAAAAAATGAGGTAGAGGTGCGCAATTTGGCATAGTAGAGGGTAAAAAAAAATCAAACGTCAAGCTCGTTCAAAACCTATACAAGACAAAGAGAAAGCACTTCCAGAGAGTGACCACTTCTTAAGAGTGAGCGAAAACACCAAAAACAAACTATAAAAATAAGCATAAAGAACCTTTAGAAAACAATGTAAACAAATTACAGCACACAACAACCGATGAATTGGCAAGAGGTTCGTGAATAAGACGAAAAATTATTGAAAAAAGACAATTACAAGGCCGCTGAGCTTGCGTCTCATTTGTGATGCAATTGGTGAAATGCTGTTATTAGCATCTTCGCATTTTCAAATGTTTTAGCATTTCTTTCTTTGCTGTCCTTTCATTATTGAGAGACTTTGTGAAAAACCGGTGACGCAGAAGAGTGTAAAACTTCACTATTTCACAAGTGATTTGCTGTCCATCTTTAAGACAGTCTAGTGCAGGAAAATGCACCTGAGAAATAAATGCAGTAAAGTCGAGAATGCTATTCTCACGCTGTCATTTAAACGGAAAAAAATGTAGTGAAGCTATCTTCAAGGAAAGTAATAATAATTATTAGAAGGCCTGAGGGGTACAGCAAGCCTCCATAGTCAAGCTGCAATGTGAAGGCTGAAGCTTCGCTGTTAGCTATAGCTGTGTTCTTTTCAATTGTCAGCAACAGCGCACATTCTTTACAGAGGTCTTCTTTAAAATTTCATTTAATTTCATTTCCTTAAAGACCCCGTAGTAGGGGTATTACATAAGGGGTGGGGATACAACATATACAAACAAGTGTTACAATGATTTCAATTCGTTACATAAAAGTTGTTACATCTTGAACGAATTGGGATGAACAGGTGACCGCAGCGACTTGATGAGGAAGGGCATTCCAGTCTTTAGATGCTGGGTAGAAAACGAAGCTGAAAATGTATTTGTGCGTGAGTTTGGTTGTGCTACCTGCCAACCAAATTCACCACAAAAGGGGATGGCCAATGCGTTGTGACCGGCGTGATGGGGGACAATGTATGGTGGACGATTAAGCGTCGAATAGTAGAACCTATGGAAGAGGGAGTGGGTGGCAATGCGGCGACGAAAGGATAGAAGCGATAAGGAAGATTCTTTTTTCAAGTATGAAATGCTGACGTCGTAGGAGTATGTAGAATGAATATACCTGGTGGCGCGATATTGAAGTGCCTCAAGGGCTTTGGCGAGATATGCTTGATGCGCATCCAAAATATTCCTTGCCGTGTACCCTGCTACATGACATACGAGCTTGTCATGGCTTCTTGCAGTCACAAAATCCGTGCGGTCTGACAAAATGCTTCTGCGCAGAGCGCAGCATTCCAGTGCACTTTTGGCATCGCCAAACTTTCCTACCTCAATCAATTTGTCCAGTATTGTAATCTAATTTTTTGGTTACACCTTGGGAACAGAAACCAATGCAGTTATATAAGTTCTGGAGCACAGCTTCCTAATTTAGGTGGTTTTGCAAGGTTATAAAATGCAAGTGAATTGATTAAAAGTAAAAACTGCGCAGCAGTAGGGTGATCGTTAGTTACAGAAGATTGCCTGACAATGCCAAACAAATTTTCTAATTTGTCCCGGCTCAAACATGCAGTAAGTATGTACTTGAAGTCAATGCTACTGAGGTATGAAAGCAAGTTCAGCGTGCTTTAGATTGTCACTCGGAGGCCCTCAGTGGTACGTACTTGAGCTAAGAAAAGTGCCAACATCTTGAACGAATTGGGATGAACAGGTGACCGCAGCGACTTGATGAGGAAGGGCATTCCAGTCTTTAGATGCTGGGTAGAAAACGAAGCTGAAAATGTATTTGTGCGTGAGTTTGGTTGTGCTACCTGCCAACCAAATTCACCACAAAAGGGGATGGATGGCCAATGCGTTGTGACCGGCGTGATGGGGGACAATGTATGGTGGACGATTAAGCGTCGAATAGTAGAACCTATGGAAGAGGGAGTGGGTGGCAATGCGGCGACGAAAGGATAGAAGCGATAAGGAAGATTCTTTTTTCAAGTATGAAATGCTGACGTCGTAGGAGTATGTATGGTGGACGATTAAGCGTCGAATAGTAGAACCTATGGAAGAGGGCAGTGGGTGGCAATGCGGCGACGAAAGGATAGAAGCGATAAGAAAGATTCTTTTTTCAAGTATGAAATGCTGACGTCGTAGGAGTATGTAGAATGAATATACCTGGTGGCGCGATATTGAAGTGCCTCAAGGGCTTTCTACATACGCCTTTGCGTGTTATTTTCATTTCGTCAGATATTCGAGGAACTCCTTCACAAACATGTAGTTCGGTGACTGCATGTACAAAACCCGCTTTTGAAATACGAGCAGTCATTATCCCTATCAGTTTGGTCATTATTTTCGCAAAATTCTCTGTTGCTTCAACAGAACCATAAGCTCTTTCTAAATGAGAGCTATAAAGGAAGAGCCCCTTGATTACTTCGTCGTCAAATATATGGAAAGCTGGGGCAAGCCTCATTTTCCCGAAGGAATTGGGATGGATACGGTAATACTTGGCATCACTTTAAGTGAAGCACTATTATTATCCTTTTTCCACGCTTCTTGAATGGGCCCTACATGGGCGCGACCTTCAGGTATGTTGAAGCCATTAGTGACAAATGCGTTTTTAACATGTTTGACTAGATGGGGAAAATCCAACAAGAAGTGCAAATGACGAGCTCTGCCACCTAAGCACACGCACAACGTAAAGGCACATTCCCACTGGCGATCGCGACCAGACGCGCGACTGATCTCGTCGCAAAACGAAGTTGTTTGACGGTCGCATAGGTTGAGAAGCGAGAACTTTCGGCCAGCCGCACTAGAGACAGAAGAGAGGGGAAAGGCAGAGAGGTTAACCAGATGGGAAGCCTGGCCGCACATTGCACAATGCCATGCACTGCTCGCTCGAGCGAAGAGCGTAGCATTAGCACTGCTCGCAGCGCCCTCTACACTTTCATTCAGGAAGCGTCCTGCCCTCTCCATGCGGCACGGCGCGCGGACGGCAGACTAGCCAATATTCAAGGGACCATACTTTAGGGGAGCAATCCTGTGAGAGAGCTGAACCGCTAGCCCGGGCGCGGTTCGTGAATTCACGCGCTAGGCAGTGGGCCTGCTCGTTGGGGTTGCATCCCGCTTGATTAACTACGCCTTTAACGTGGGCCGGGAACCAGACGATGTGGTGACCTCCTGTCTCGTTATCCGCAGTGTTTTCAAGAGATTTGTTGACTAGGCTAGCCGTGTGCTTAGACACTAGGGCTGACGAGAAGGCCCTGACGGCAGTGCGTGAGTCGGAGAAAACAGTCGTTGGGCCTTTGGCAGCGTTAAGCGCCAAGGCTATCGCGGTTTCCTCCGCCTCGTTTGCGTGCTTAGTGCAAACGGATGCAGCGCTAATCAGCGTTCCGCGCGCGTCTACGACCGAGATTGCAAACTTGTTTTCGCTGCCGTATTTGGCCGCGTCAACGAAGAGTGCATCTGCCCCGTACGGATTAACTCTTTGAAGGATGGCTTTAGCCCGTGCGATTCTTCGGCCCTCGTTATATATCGGATGAATGTTTCTCGGTACGGGATCGACCGTTATAGCTTCCTTGGCTTCTTTGGACAGGGGGTATCTGTCGAGCGGCGGTTGTATGGATGATATATCTGCTTCGTTTAGGATTTTGTTACCCGGCTTAGTTAACGAAAGCCTGGTGATCTGTGCAGTTCGATGTGCCTCGATTAATTCGTCGATAGTATTGTGAACACCAAGCTCCAATAGTTTCTCCGTGCTAGCACATTGTGGGATGCCGAGTAGTCTTTTGATACCGGACCTAATGAGCGTGTCGAGCTTCCTCTTTTCGGCTTTACTCCAATTGAGGAAAGGCGCCGTGTAGTTAACGTGACTGATAAAGAAGGCCTGAAAGACTCTGAGTAGGCTGTCCTCCTTGAGTCCCCCCTTTCTACTTGTAACTCTGGCAAGTAGCCTGAGTATATTGTGCGCCTGTGCGCCGAGCTTCTTTAGAGCTTCTGCATTACATCTTTTGGCGTTTATTAAAAGTCCTAAAATTTTGATGGAGTTGACCCTCGAAATGGGGTGTCCTTCTCTAGTCGTAATTTTGACTGGCAGTGTTTCCAGAGGCTCAAGGTTCCTAACGCCTTGCCTAGCCTGCCTGTAGAGTAATAGTTCGGATTTGCTGGGCGAGAGCTTTAGTCCTGTGTCTGTGAGGAACTCCTCCGTCACCTCTATGGCCCCCTGTAAGGATTGCTCTGGTTCGGCCAGAGATCCCCCCGGAGACCAGATTGTAATGTCGTCGGCATAAATTGCGGTGGCCCACTTTTGGGAGTTCGGCTAGCCTGTTAGAAAGTTTATGCATGGCGATGTTAAAGAGTAACGGGGATAGGACCGAGCCCTGAGGAGTTCCGCAGTTGCCCAGTTTGTAAGGACCGCCCGAATCGTACCCCAGTCGAAGGAGCGCCTTCTTTTCGACAGGAAAGAAAAAGTGAAGTTAAAGAATCTCCGCCCTAGATTAAGGGAGGAAATCTCTTTCAGGATGTGCTCATGCGCCACCTTGTCGAAAGCTTTGGCGGAGGTCGAGTGGCAAGTATGCCTTTAACGTCACGCGACGCGTTGTCGAATATGGATCTTTTTAGAAGGAGCATTGTGTCTTGTGTTGAAAGTCCTCTTCTAAATCCGATTAAAGTGTGTCTAAGAGTCGTTGTTCTCTATGTGATCTGTGATTCTGTTATGTATAGCATGTTCGGCCACTTTGCAAATACAAGATGTTAGAGAGACGGGACGCAGGTTATCCATATGCGGGGGTTTCCCCGGTTTGGGGATAAGCCCACCTTGGCTGTGCGCCATTCCTGCGGGACCTGCCCCGAACTCCATACTTCGTTTATCTCTGCCGTTATGATTTCTATGGCCTTGTCGTCCAAGTTTCGGAGGAGTTTGTTGGT